>NW_027309508.1:7500-30099 GCF_047496885.1 Scyliorhinus torazame | reverse complement strand
CCCCCCCCCCACCACTGGGCACCGACTGTCCCCGGGTTACGGGTCCCCCCCCCCCCCACTGGGCACCGACTCTCCCTGGGATTCGGGTCCCCCCCACGGGCACCGACTCTCCCCGGGGTACGGGTCCCCCCCCACGGGCACCGACTCTCCCCGGGGTACGGGTCCCCCTCACGGGCACCGACTCTCCCCGGGGTACGGGTCCCCCACACGGGCACCGACTCTCCCCGGGGTACGGGTCCCCCCCACAGGCACCGACTCTCCCCGGGGTACGGTTCCCCCCCACGGGCACCGAATCTCCCCGGGGTACGGTTCCCCCCCCCACGGGCACCGACTCTCCCCGGGGTACGGTTCCCCCCCACGGGCACCGAATCTCCCCGGGGTACGGTTCCCCCCCACGGGCACCGAATCTCCCCGGGGTACGGTTCCCCCCCCACGGGCACCGACTCTCCCCGGGGTACGGGTTCCCCCCCCCACGGGCACCGACTCTCCCCGGGGTACGGGTTCCCCCGCCACGGGCAACGAATCTCCCCGGGGTACGGTTCCCCCCCACGGGCACCGAATCTCCCCGGGGTACGGTTCCCCCCCCCACGGGCACCGACTCTCCCCGGGGTACGGGTTTCCCCCCCCACGGGCACCGACTCTCCCCGGGGTACTGGTCCCCCCCCCACGGACACCGACTCTCCCCGGGGTACGGGTCCCCCTCATGGGCACCGTCTCTCCCCGGGGTACGGGTCCCCCCCCACGGGCACCGACTCTCCCCGGGGTACGGGTCCCCCTCACGGGCACCGACTCTCCCCGGGGTACGGGTCCCCCACACGGGCACCGACTCTCCCCGGGGTACGGGTCCCCCCCACGGGCACCGACTCTCCCCGGGGTACGGGTCCCCCTCACGGGCACCGACTCTCCCCGGGGTACGGGTCCCCCTCACGGGCACCGACTCTCCCCGGGGTACGGGTCCCCCACACGGGCACCGACTCTCCCCGGGGTACGGGTTCCCCCCCCACGGGCACCAACTCTCCCCGGGGTACGGGTCCCCCCCCCACATGCACCGACTCTCCCCGGGGTACGGGTCCCCCCCCCCACGGGCACCGAATCTCCCCGGGGTACGGGTTCCCCCCGCCACGGGCACCGAATCTCCCCGGGGTACGGGTTTCCCCCCCCCACAGGCTCCGACTCTCCCCGGGGTACGGGGCCCCCCCACGGGCACCGACTCTCCCCGGGGTACTGGTCCCCCCCCACGGACACCGACTCTCCCCGGGGTACGGGTCCCCCTCATGGGCACCGTCTCTCCCCGGGGTACGGGTCCCCCCCCCATGGGCACCGACTCTCCCCGGGGTACGGGTCCCCCTCACGGGCACCGACTCTCCCCGGGGTACGGGTCCCCCACACGGGCACCGACTCTCCCCGGGGTACGGTTCCCCCCCACGGGCACCGAATCTCCCCGGGGTACGGTTCCCCCCCCCACGGGCACAGACTCTCCCCGGGGTACGGTTCCCCCCCACGGGCACCGAATCTCCCCGGGGTACGGTTCCCCCCCACGGGCACCGAATCTCCCCGGGGTACGGTTCCCCCCCCCCACGGGCACCGACTCTCCCCGGGGTACGGGTTCCCCCCCCACGGGCACCGACTCTCCCCGGGGTACGGGTTCCCCCCCCCACGGGCACCGAATCTCCCCGGGGTACGGTTCCCCCCCACGGGCACCGAATCTCCCCGGGGTACGGTTCCCCCCCCCACGGGCACCGACTCTCCCCGGGGTACGGGTTTCCCCCCCCACGGGCACCGACTCTCCCCGGGGTACGGGGCCCCCCCACGGGCACAGACTCTCCCCGGGGTACTGGTCCCCCCCCCACGGACACCGACTCTCCCCGGGGTACGGGTTCCCACCCCCACGGGCACCGACTCTCCCCGGGGTACGGGTTCCCCCCCCCCACGGGCACCGAATCTCCCCGGGGTACGGTTCCCCCCCACGGGCACCGAATCTCCCCGGGGTACGGTTCCCCCCCCCACGGACACCGACTCTCCCCGGGGTACGGGTCCCCCTCATGGGCAGCGTCTCTCCCCGGGGTACGGGTCCCCCCCCACGGGCACCGACTCTCCCCGGGGTACGGGTCCCCCTCACGGGCACCGACTCTCCCCGGTGTACGGGTCCCCCACACGGGCACCGACTCTCCCCGGGGTACGGGTCCCCCCCACGGGCACCGACTCTCCCCGGGGTACGGGTCCCCCCTCACGGGCACCGACTCTCCCCGGGGTACGGGTCCCCCTCACGGGCACCGACTCGCCCCGGGGTACGGGTCCCCCACACGGGCACCGACTCTCCCCGGGGTACGGGTTCCCCCCCCACGGACACCGACTCTCCCCGGGGTACGGGTCCCCCTCATGGGCACCGTCTCTCCCCGGGGTACGGGTCCCCCCCCACGGGCACCGACTCTCCCCGGGGTACGGGTCCCCCTCACGGGCACCGACTCTCCCCGGGGTACGGGTCCCCCCCACGGGCACCGACTCTCCCCGGGGTACGGGTCCCCCCCACGGGCACCGACTCTCCCCGGGGTACGGGTCCCCCTCACGGGCACCGACTCTCCCCGGGGTACGGGTCCCCCTCACGGGCACCGACTCTCCCCGGGGTACGGGTCCCCCACACGGGCACCGACTCTCCCCGGGGTACGGGTTCCCCCCCCCACGGGCACCAACTCTCCCCGGGGTACGGGTTCCCCCCCCCCACATGCACCGACTCTCCCCGGGGTACGGGTCCCCCCCCCCCCCCCCCCCCATGTGCACCGACTCTCCCCGGGGTGCGGGTCCCCCCCCCCCCCCCACGTGCACCGACTCTCCCCGGGGTACGGGTCCCCCCCCCCATGTGCACCGACTCTCCCCGGGGTACGGGTCCCCCCCCCCATGGGCGCCGACTCTCCCCGGGGTACGGGTCCCCCCCACGGGCACCGACTCTCCCCGGGGTACGGGTCACCCCTCCCCAATGGGCACCGACTCTCCCCAGGGTACGGGTCCCCCCCCACGGGCACCGATTCTCCCCGGGGTACGGGTTCCCCCCCCAACGGGCACCGACTCTCCCCGGGGTGCGGGTCCCCCCCCCACGGGCACCGACTCTCCCCGGGGTGCGGGTCCCCCCCCCCCCACGGGCACCGACTCTCCCCGGGGTGCGGGTCCCCCCCCCCCATGTGCACCGATTCTCCCCGGGGTACGGGTCGTCCCCCCCCCACCACTGGGCACCGACTGTCCCCGGGTTACGGGTCCCCCCACGGGCACCGACTCTCCCCGGGATACGGGTCCCCCTCACGGGCACCGACTCTCCCCGGGGTACGGGTCCCCCTCACGGGCACCGACTCTCCCCGGGGTACGGGTCCCCCACACGGGCACCGACTCTCCCCGGGGTACGGGTTCCCCCCCACGGGCACCAACTCTCCCCGGGGTACGGGTCCCCCCCCCCCACATGCACCGACTCTCCCCGGGGTACGGGTCCCCCCCCCATGTGCACCGACTCTCCCCGGGGTGCGGGTCCCCCCCCCCCCCCACGTGCACCGACTCTCCCCGGGGTACGGGTCCCCCCCCCCCATGTGCACCGACTCTCCCCGGGGTACGGGTCCCCCCCCCCATGGGCGCCGACTCTCCCCGGGGTACGGGTCCCCCCCCACGGGCACCGACTCTCCCCGGGGTACGGGTCACCCCCCCCCAATGGGCACCGACTCTCCCCAGGGTACGGGTCCCCCCCCACGGGCACCGATTCTCCCCGGGGTACGGGTTCCCCCCCCAACAGGCACCGACTCTCCCCGGGGTGCGGGTCCCCCCCCCCACGGGCACCGTCTCTCCCTGGGGTGCGGGTCCCCCTCCCCCACGGGCACCGACTCTCCCCGGGGTGCGGGTCCCCCCCCCCCCATGTGCACCGACTCTCCCCGGGGTACGGGTCGTCCCCCCCCCACCACTGGGCACCGACTGTCCCCGGGTTACGGGTCCCCCCCCCCCACTGGGCACCGACTCTCCCTGGGATTCGGGTCCCCCCCACGGGCACCGACTCTCCCCGGGGTACGGGTCCCCCCCCACGGGCACCGACTCTCCCCGGGGTACGGGTCCCCCCCCACGGGCACCGACTCTCCCCGGGGTACGGGTCCCCCTCACGGGCACCGACTCTCCCCGGGGTACGGGTCCCCCACACGGGCACCGACTCTCCCCGGGGTACGGGTCCCCCCACGGGCACCGACTCTCCCCGGGGTACGGTTCCCCCCCCACGGGCACCGAATCTCCCCGGGGTACGGTTCCCCCCCCCACGGGCACCGACTCTCCCCGGGGTACGGGTTTCCCCCCCCACGGGCACCGACTCTCCCCGGGGTACTGGTCCCCCCCCCACGGACACCGACTCTCCCCGGGGTACGGGTCCCCCTCATGGGCACCGTCTCTCCCCGGGGTACGGGTCCCCCCCCACGGGCACCGACTCTCCCCGGGGTACGGGTCCCCCTCACGGGCACCGACTCTCCCCGGGGTACGGGTCCCCCCACACGGGCACCGACTCTCCCCGGGGTACGGGTCCCCCCCACGGGCACCGACTCTCCCCGGGGTACGGGTCCCCCTCACGGGCACCGACTCTCCCCGGGGTACGGGTCCCCCTCACGGGCACCGACTCTCCCCGGGGTACGGGTCCCCCACACGGGCACCGACTCTCCCCGGGGTACGGGTTCCCCCCCCCACGGGCACCAACTCTCCCCGGGGTACGGGTCCCCCCCCCACATGCACCGACTCTCCCCGGGGTACGGGTCCCCCCCCCCCACGGGCACCGAATCTCCCCGGGGTACGGGTTCCCCCCGCCACGGGCACCGAATCTCCCCGGGGTACGGGTTTCCCCCCCCACGGGCTCCGACTCTCCCCGGGGTACGGGGCCCCCCCACGGGCACCGACTCTCCCCGGGGTACTGGTCCCCCCCCCACGGACACCGACTCTCCCCGGGGTACGGGTCCCCCTCATGGGCACCGTCTCTCCCCGGGGTACGGGTCCCCCCCCCATGGGCACCGACTCTCCCCGGGGTACGGGTCCCCCTCACGGGCACCGACTCTCCCCGGGGTACGGGTCCCCCACACGGGCACCGACTCTCCCCCGGGGTACGGTTCCCCCCCACGGGCACCGAATCTCCCCGGGGTACGGTTCCCCCCCCCACGGGCACCGACTCTCCCCGGGGTACGGTTCCCCCCCACGGGCACCGAATCTCCCCGGGGTACGGTTCCCCCCCACGGGCACCGAATCTCCCCGGGGTACGGTTCCCCCCCCCACGGGCACCGACTCTCCCCGGGGTACGGGTTCCCCCCCCCACGGGCACCGACTCTCCCCGGGGTACGGGTTCCCCCCCCCCACGGGCACCGAATCTCCCCGGGGTACGGTTCCCCCCCACGGGCACCGAATCTCCCCGGGGTACGGTTCCCCCCCCCACGGGCACCGACTCTCCCCGGAGTACGGGTTTCCCCCCCCACGGGCACCGACTCTCCCCGGGGTACGGGGCCCCCCCCACGGGCACAGACTCTCCCCGGGGTACTGGTCCCCCCCCCACGGACACCGACTCTCCCCGGGTACGGGTCCCCCTCATGGGCACCGTCTCTCCCCGGGGTACGGGTCCTCCCCCACGGGCACCGACTCTCCCCGGGGTACGGGTTCCCACCCCCACGGGCACCGACTCTCCCCGGGGTACGGGTTCCCCCCCCCACGGGCACCGAATCTCCCCGGGGTACGGTTCCCCCCCACGGGCACCGAATCTCCCCGGGGTACGGTTCCCCCCCCCACGGGCACCGAATCTCCCCGGGGTACGGGTTTCCCCCCCCACGGGCACCGACTCTCCCCGGGGTACTGGTCCCCCCCCCACGGACACCGACTCTCCCCGGGGTACGGGTCCCCCTCATGGGCACCGTCTCTCCCCGGGGTACGGGTACCCCCCCACGGGCACCGACTCTCCCCGGGGTACGGGTCCCCCTCACGGGCACCGACTCTCCCCGGTGTACGGGTCCCCCACACGGGCACCGACTCTCCCCGGGGTACGGGTCCCCCCCACGGGCACCGACTCTCCCCGGGGTGCGGGTCCCCCCCCCCCCCCATGTGCACCGACTCTCCCCGGGGTACGGGTCGTCCCCCCCCCACCACTGGGCACCGACTGTCCCCGGGTTACGGGTCCCCCCCCCCCCACTGGGCACCGACTCTCCCTGGGATTCGGGTCCCCCCCACGGGCACCGAATCTCCCCGGGGTACGGTTCCCCCCCCCCACGGGCACCGACTCTCCCCGGGGTACGGTTCCCCCCCACGGGCACCGAATCTCCCCGGGGTACGGTTCCCCCCCACGGGCACCGAATCTCCCCGGGGTACGGTTCCCCCCCCACGGGCACCGACTCTCCCCGGGGTACGGGTTCCCCCCCCCACGGGCACCGACTCTCCCCGGGGTACGGGTTCCCCCCGCCACGGGCAACGAATCTCCCCGGGGTACGGTTCCCCCCCACGGGCACCGAATCTCCCCGGGGTACGGTTCCCCCCCCCACGGGCACCGACTCTCCCCGGGGTACGGGTTTCCCCCCCCACGGGCACCGACTCTCCCCGGGGTACTGGTCCCCCCCCCCACGGACACCGACTCTCCCCGGGGTACGGGTCCCCCTCATGGGCACCGTCTCTCCCCGGGGTACGGGTCCCCCCCCCACGGGCACCGACTCTCCCCGGGGTACGGGTCCCCCTCACGGGCACCGACTCTCCCCGGGGTACGGGTCCCCCACACGGGCACCGACTCTCCCCGGGGTACGGGTCCCCCCCACGGGCACCGACTCTCCCCGGGGTACGGGTCCCCCTCACGGGCACCGACTCTCCCCGGGGTACGGGTCCCCCTCACGGGCACCGACTCTCCCCGGGGTACGGGTCCCCCACACGGGCACCGACTCTCCCCGGGGTACGGGTTCCCCCCCCACGGGCACCAACTCTCCCCGGGGTACGGGTCCCCCCCCCCACATGCACCGACTCCCCCCGGGGTACGGGTCCCCCCCCCCCACGGGCACCGAATCTCCCCGGGGTACGGGTTCCCCCCCGCCACGGGCACCGAATCTCCCCGGGGTACGGGTTTCCCCCCCCACGGGCTCCGACTCTCCCCGGGGTACGGGGCCCCCCCACGGGCACCGACTCTCCCCGGGGTACTGGTCCCCCCCCCACGGACACCGACTCTCCCCGGGGTACGGGTCCCCCTCATGGGCACCGTCTCTCCCCGGGGTACGGGTCCCCCCCCCATGGGCACCGACTCTCCCCGGGGTACGGGTCCCCCTCACGGGCACCGACTCTCCCCGGGGTACGGGTCCCCCACACGGGCACCGACTCTCCCCGGGGTACGGTTCCCCCCCACGGGCACCGAATCTCCCCGGGGTACGGTTCCCCCCCCCACGGGCACCGACTCTCCCCGGGGTACGGTTCCCCCCCCACGGGCACCGAATCTCCCCGGGGTACGGTTCCCCCCCACGGGCACCGAATCTCCCCGGGGTACGGTTCCCCCCCCCCACGGGCACCGACTCTCCCCGGGGTACGGGTTCCCCCCCCCACGGGCACCGACTCTCCCCGGGGTACGGGTTCCCCCCCCCACGGGCACCGAATCTCCCCGGGGTACGGTTCCCCCCCACGGGCACCGAATCTCCCCGGGGTACGGTTCCCCCCCCCACGGGCACCGACTCTCCCCGGAGTACGGGTTTCCCCCCCCACGGGCACCGACTCTCCCCGGGGTACGGGGCCCCCCCACGGGCACAGACTCTCCCCGGGGTACTGGTCCCCCCCCCCACGGACACCGACTCTCCCCGGGGTACGGGTCCCCCTCATGGGCACCGTCTCTCCCCGGGGTACGGGTCCTCCCCCACGGGCACCGACTCTCCCCGGGGTACGGGTTCCCACCCCCACGGGCACCGACTCTCCCCGGGGTACGGGTTCCCCCCCCCACGGGCACCGAATCTCCCCGGGGTACGGTTCCCCCCCACGGGCACCGAATCTCCCCGGGGTACGGTTCCCCCCCCCACGGGCACCGAATCTCCCCGGGGTACGGGTTTCCCCCCCCACGGGCACCGACTCTCCCCGGGGTACTGGTCCCCCCCCCACGGACACCGACTCTCCCCGGGGTACGGGTCCCCCTCATGGGCACCGTCTCTCCCCGGGGTACGGGTACCCCCCCACGGGCACCGACTCTCCCCGGGGTACGGGTCCCCCTCACGGGCACCGACTCTCCCCGGTGTACGGGTCCCCCACACGGGCACCGACTCTCCCCGGGGTACGGGTCCCCCCCCACGGGCACCGACTCTCCCCGGGGTACGGGTCCCCCTCACGGGCACCGACTCTCCCCGGGGTACGGGTCCCCCTCACGGGCACCGACTCTCCCCGGGGTACGGGTCCCCCACACGGGCACCGACTCTCCCCGGGGTACGGGTTCCCCCCCCACGGGGACCAACTCTCCCCGGGGTACGGGTCCCCCCCCCCCCACATGCACCGACTCTCCCCGGGGTACGGGTCCCCCCCCCCCCCATGTGCACCGACTCTCCCCGGGGTGCGGGTCCCCCCCCCCCCCACGTGCACCGACTCTCCCCGGGGTACGGGTCCCCCCCCCCCCATGTGCACCGACTCTCCCCGGGGTACGGGTCCCCCCCCCCCATGGGCGCCGACTCTCCCCGGGGTACGGGTCCCCCCCCACGGGCACCAACTCTCCCCGGGGTACGGGTCACCCCCCCCCAATGGGCACCGACTCTCCCCAGGGTACGGGTCCCCCCCCATGGGCACCGATTCTCCCCGGGGTACGGGTTCCCCCCCCAACGGGCACCGACTCTCCCCGGGGTGAGGGTCCCCCCCCCCCCACGGGCACCGACTCTCCCCGGGGTGCGGGCCCCCCCCCCCCCACGGGCACCGACTCTCCCCGGGGTGCGGGTCCCCCCCCCCCATGTGCACCGACTCTCCCCGGGGTACGGGTCCCCCCCCCCCCCACCACTGGGCACTGACTGTCCCCGGGTTACGGGTCCCCCCCCCCCCACTGGGCACCGACTCTCCCTGGGATTCGGGTCCGCCCCACGGGCACCGACTCTCCCCGGTGTACGGGTCCCCCCCCACGGGCACCGACTCTCCCCGGGGTACGGGTCCCCCTCACGGGCACCGACTCTCCCCGGGGTACGGGTCCCCCACACGGGCACCGACTCTCCCCGGGGTACGGGTCCCCCCCACGGGCACCGACTCTCCCCGGGGTACGGTTCCCCCCCACGGGCACCGAATCTCCCCGGGGTACGGTTCCCCCCCCCACGGGCACCGACTCTCCCCGGGGTACGGTTCCCCCCCACGGGCACCGAATCTCCCCGGGGTACGGTTCCCCCCCACGGGCACCGAATCTCCCCGGGGTACGGTTCCCCCCCCCACGGGCACCGACTCTCCCCGGGGTACGGGTTCCCCCCCCCCACGGGCACCGACTCTCCCCGGGGTACGGGTTCCCCCCCCCACGGGCACCGAATCTCCCCGGGGTACGGTTCCCGCCCACGGGCACCGAATCTCCCCGGGGTACGGTTCCCCCCCCCACGGGCACCGACTCCCCGGGGTACGGGTTCCCCCCCCCCACGGGCACCGAATCTCCCCGGGGTACGGTTCCCCCCCACGGGCACCGAATCTCCCCGGGGTACGGTTCCCCCCCCCACGGGCACCGACTCTCCCCGGGGTACGGGTTTCCCCCCCCACGGGCACCGACTCTCCCCGGGGTACTGGTTCCCCCCCCCACGGACACCGACTCTCCCCGGGGTACGGGTCCCCCTCATGGGCACCGTCTCTCCCCGGGGTACGGGTCCCCCCCCACGGGCACCGACTCTCCCCGGGGTACGGGTCCCCCTCACGGGCACCGACTCTCCCCGGGGTACGGGTCCCCCACACGGGCACCGACTCTCCCCGGGGTACGGGTCCCCCACACGGGCACCGACTCTCCCCGGGGTACGGGTTCCCCCCCCCACGGGCACCAACTCTCCCCGGGGTACGGGTTCCCCCCCCCACGGGCACCGAATCTCCCCGGGGTACGGGTTTCCCCCCCCACGGGCTCCGACTCTCCCCGGGGTACGGGGCCCCCCCACGGGCACCGACTCTCCCCGGGGTACTGGTCCCCCCCCCACGGACACCGACTCTCCCCGGGGTACGGGTCCCCCTCATGGGCACCGTCTCTCCCCGGGGTACGGGTCCCCCCCCCACGGGCACCGACTCTCCCCGGGGTACGGGTCCCCTCACGGGCACCGACTCTCCCCGGGGTACGGGTCCCCCACACGGGCACCGACTCTCCCCGGGGTACGGTTCCCCCCCACGGGCACCGAATCTCCCCGGGGTACGGTTCCCCCCCCCACGGGCACCGACTCTCCCCGGGGTACGGTTCCCCCCCACGGGCACCGAATCTCCCCGGGGTACGGTTCCCCCCCACGGGCACCGAATCTCCCCGGGGTACGGTTCCCCCCCCCCACGGGCACCGACTCTCCCCGGGGTACGGGTTCCCCCCCCACGGGCACCGACTCTCCCCGGGGTACGGGTTCCCCCCCCCACGGGCACCGAATCTCCCCGGGGTACGGTTCCCCCCCACGGGCACCGAATCTCCCCGGGGTACGGTTCCCCCCCCCACGGGCACCGACTCTCCCCGGGGTACGGGTTTCCCCCCCCACGGGCACCGACTCTCCCCGGGGTACGGGGCCCCCCCACGGGCACAGACTCTCCCCGGGGTACTGGTCCCCCCCCCACGGACACCGACTCTCCCCGGGGTACGGGTCCCCCTCACGGGCACCGACTCTCCCCGGGGTACGGGTCCCCCTCACGGGCACCGACTCTCCCCGGGGTACGGGTCCCCCACACGGGCACCGACTCTCCCCGGGGTACGGGTTCCCCCCCCACGGGGACCAACTCTCCCCGGGGTACGGGTCCCCCCCCCCCCACATGCACCGACTCTCCCCGGGGTACGGGCCCCCCCCCCCCCATGTGCACCGACTCTCCCCGGGGTGCGGGTCCCCCCCCCCCCCACGTGCACCGACTCTCCCCGGGGTACGGGTCCCCCCCCCCCATGTGCACCGACTCTCCCCGGGGTACGGGTCCCCCCCCCCATGGGCGCCGACTCTCCCCGGGGTACGGGTCCCCCCCCACGGGCACCAACTCTCCCCGGGGTACGGGTCACCCCCCCCCAATGGGCACCGACTCTCCCCAGGGTACGGGTCCCCCCCCATGGGCACCGATTCTCCCCGGGGTACGGGTTCCCCCCCCAACGGGCACTGACTCTCCCCGGGGTGAGGGTCCCCCCCCCCCCACGGGCACCGACTCTCCCCGGGGTGCGGGTCCCCCCCCCCCACGGGCACCGACTCTCCCCGGGGTGCGGGTCCCCCCCCCCCCATGTGCACCGACTCTCCCCGGGGTACGGGTCGTCCCCCCCCCCCACCACTGGGCACTGACTGTCCCCGGGTTACGGGTCCCCCCCCCCCCACTGGGCACCGACTCTCCCTGGGATTCGGGTCCGCCCCACGGGCACCGACTCTCCCCGGTGTACGGGTCCCCCCCCACGGGCACCGACTCTCCCCGGGGTACGGGTCCCCCTCACGGGCACCGACTCTCCCCGGGGTACGGGTCCCCCACACGGGCACCGACTCTCCCCGGGGTACGGGTCCCCCCCACGGGCACCGACTCTCCCCGGGGTACGGTTCCCCCCCACGGGCACCGAATCTCCCCGGGGTACGGTTCCCCCCCCCACGGGCACCGACTCTCCCCGGGGTACGGTTCCCCCCCACGGGCACCGAATCTCCCCGGGGTACGGTTCCCCCCCACGGGCACCGAATCTCCCCGGGGTACGGTTCCCCCCCCCACGGGCACCGACTCTCCCCGGGGTACGGGTTCCCCCCCCCACGGGCACCGACTCTCCCCGGGGTACGGGTTCCCCCCCCCACGGGCACCGAATCTCCCCGGGGTACGGTTCCCGCCCACGGGCACCGAATCTCCCCGGGGTACGGTTCCCCCCCCCACGGGCACCGACTCCCCGGGGTACGGGTTCCCCCCCCCCATGGGCACCGAATCTCCCCGGGGTACGGTTCCCCCCCACGGGCACCGAATCTCCCCGGGGTACGGTTCCCCCCCCACGGGCACCGACTCTCCCCGGGGTACGGGTTTCCCCCCCCACGGGCACCGACTCTCCCCGGGGTACTGGTTCCCCCCCCAACGGACACCGACTCTCCCCGGGGTACGGGTCCCCCTCATGGGCACCGTCTCTCCCCGGGGTACGGGTCCCCCCCCACGGGCACCGACTCTCCCCGGGGTACGGGTCCCCCTCACGGGCACCGACTCTCCCCGGGGTACGGGTCCCCCACACGGGCACCGACTCTCCCCGGGGTACGGGTCCCCCACACGGGCACCGACTCTCCCCGGGGTACGGGTCCCCCCCACGGGCACCGACTCTCCCCGGGGTACGGTTCCCCCCCACGGGCACCGAATCTCCCCGGGGTACGGTTCCCCCCCCCACGGGCACCGACTCTCCCCGGGGTACGGTTCCCCCCCACGGGCACCGAATCTCCCCGGGGTACGGTTCCCCCCCACGGGCACCGAATCTCCCCGGGGTACGGTTCCCCCCCCCACGGGCACCGACTCTCCCCGGGGTACGGGTTCCCCCCCCCACGGGCACCGACTCTCCCCGGGGTACGGGTTCCCCCCCCCACGGGCACCGAATCTCCCCGGGGTACGGTTCCCGCCCACGGGCACCGAATCTCCCCGGGGTACGGTTCCCCCCCCCACGGGCACCGACTCCCCGGGGTACGGGTTCCCCCCCCCCACGGGCACCGAATCTCCCCGGGGTACGGTTCCCCCCCACGGGCACCGAATCTCCCCGGGGTACGGTTCCCCCCCCCACGGGCACCGACTCTCCCCGGGGTACGGGTTTCCCCCCCCACGGGCACCGACTCTCCCCGGGGTACTGGTTCCCCCCCCCACGGACACCGACTCTCCCCGGGGTACGGGTCCCCCTCATGGGCACCGTCTCTCCCCGGGGTACGGGTCCCCCCCCACGGGCACCGACTCTCCCCGGGGTACGGGTCCCCCTCACGGGCACCGACTCTCCCCGGGGTACGGGTCCCCCACACGGGCACCGACTCTCCCCGGGGTACGGGTCCCCCACACGGGCACCGACTCTCCCCGGGGTACGGGTTCCCCCCCCCACGGGCACCAACTCTCCCCGGGGTACGGGTTCCCCCCCCCACGGGCACCGAATCTCCCCGGGGTACGGGTTTCCCCCCCCACGGGCTCCGACTCTCCCCGGGGTACGGGGCCCCCCCACGGGCACCGACTCTCCCCGGGGTACTGGTCCCCCCCCCACGGACACCGACTCTCCCCGGGGTACGGGTCCCCCTCATGGGCACCGTCTCTCCCCGGGGTACGGGTCCCCCCCCCACGGGCACCGACTCTCCCCGGGGTACGGGTCCCCTCACGGGCACCGACTCTCCCCGGGGTACGGGTCCCCCACACGGGCACCGACTCTCCCCGGGGTACGGTTCCCCCCCACGGGCACCGAATCTCCCCGGGGTACGGTTCCCCCCCCCACGGGCACCGACTCTCCCCGGGGTACGGTTCCCCCCCACGGGCACCGAATCTCCCCGGGGTACGGTTCCCCCCCACGGGCACCGAATCTCCCCGGGGTACGGTTCCCCCCCCCCACGGGCACCGACTCTCCCCGGGGTACGGGTTCCCCCCCCACGGGCACCGACTCTCCCCGGGGTACGGGTTCCCCCCCCCACGGGCACCGAATCTCCCCGGGGTACGGTTCCCCCCCACGGGCACCGAATCTCCCCGGGGTACGGTTCCCCCCCCCACGGGCACCGACTCTCCCCGGGGTACGGGTTTCCCCCCCCACGGGCACCGACTCTCCCCGGGGTACGGGGCCCCCCCACGGGCACAGACTCTCCCCGGGGTACTGGTCCCCCCCCCACGGACACCGACTCTCCCCGGGGTACGGGTCCCCCTCACGGGCACCGACTCTCCCCGGGGTACGGGTCCCCCTCACGGGCACCGACTCTCCCCGGGGTACGGGTCCCCCACACGGGCACCGACTCTCCCCGGGGTACGGGTTCCCCCCCCACGGGGACCAACTCTCCCCGGGGTACGGGTCCCCCCCCCCCCACATGCACCGACTCTCCCCGGGGTACGGGCCCCCCCCCCCCCATGTGCACCGACTCTCCCCGGGGTGCGGGTCCCCCCCCCCCCCACGTGCACCGACTCTCCCCGGGGTACGGGTCCCCCCCCCCCATGTGCACCGACTCTCCCCGGGGTACGGGTCCCCCCCCCCATGGGCGCCGACTCTCCCCGGGGTACGGGTCCCCCCCCCACGGGCACCAACTCTCCCCGGGGTACGGGTCACCCCCCCCCAATGGGCACCGACTCTCCCCAGGGTACGGGTCCCCCCCCCATGGGCACCGATTCTCCCCGGGGTACGGGTTCCCCCCCCAACGGGCACCGACTCTCCCCGGGGTGAGGGTCCCCCCCCCCCCACGGGCACCGACTCTCCCCGGGGTGCGGGTCCCCCCCCCCCACGGGCACCGACTCTCCCCGGGGTGCGGGTCCCCCCCCCCCATGTGCACCGACTCTCCCCGGGGTACGGGTCGTCCCCCCCCCCACCACTGGGCACTGACTGTCCCCGGGTTACGGGTCCCCCCCCCCCACTGGGCACCGACTCTCCCTGGGATTCGGGTCCGCCCCACGGGCACCGACTCTCCCCGGTGTACGGGTCCCCCCCCACGGGCACCGACTCTCCCCGGGGTACGGGTCCCCCTCACGGGCACCGACTCTCCCCGGGGTACGGGTCCCCCACACGGGCACCGACTCTCCCCGGGGTACGGGTCCCCCCCACGGGCACCGACTCTCCCCGGGGTACGGTTCCCCCCCACGGGCACCGAATCTCCCCGGGGTACGGTTCCCCCCCCCACGGGCACCGACTCTCCCCGGGGTACGGTTCCCCCCCACGGGCACCGAATCTCCCCGGGGTACGGTTCCCCCCCACGGGCACCGAATCTCCCCGGGGTACGGTTCCCCCCCCCACGGGCACCGACTCTCCCCGGGGTACGGGTTCCCCCCCCCACGGGCACCGACTCTCCCCGGGGTACGGGTTCCCCCCCCCCACGGGCACCGAATCTCCCCGGGGTACGGTTCCCGCCCACGGGCACCGAATCTCCCCGGGGTACGGTTCCCCCCCCCACGGGCACCGACTCCCCGGGGTACGGGTTCCCCCCCCCCACGGGCACCGAATCTCCCCGGGGTACGGTTCCCCCCCACGGGCACCGAATCTCCCCGGGGTACGGTTCCCCCCCCACGGGCACCGACTCTCCCCGGGGTACGGGTTTCCCCCCCCACGGGCACCGACTCTCCCCGGGGTACTGGTTCCCCCCCCAACGGACACCGACTCTCCCCGGGGTACGGGTCCCCCTCATGGGCACCGTCTCTCCCCGGGGTACGGGTCCCCCCCCACGGGCACCGACTCTCCCCGGGGTACGGGTCCCCCTCACGGGCACCGACTCTCCCCGGGGTACGGGTCCCCCCACACGGGCACCGACTCTCCCCGGGGTACGGGTCCCCCACACGGGCACCGACTCTCCCCGGGGTACGGGTTCCCCCCCCACGGGCACCAACTCTCCCCGGGGTACGGGTTCCCCCCCCCACGGGCACCGAATCTCCCCGGGGTACGGGTTTCCCCCCCCACGGGCTCCGACTCTCCCCGGGGTACGGGGCCCCCCCACGGGCACCGACTCTCCCCGGGGTACTGGTCCCCCCCCCACGGACACCGACTCTCCCCGGGGTACGGGTCCCCCTCATGGGCACCGTCTCTCCCCGGGGTACGGGTCCCCCCCCCACGGGCACCGACTCTCCCCGGGGTACGGGTCCCCTCACGGGCACCGACTCTCCCCGGGGTACGGGTCCCCCACACGGGCACCGACTCTCCCCGGGGTACGGTTCCCCCCCACGGGCACCGAATCTCCCCGGGGTACGGTTCCCCCCCCCACGGGCACCGACTCTCCCCGGGGTACGGTTCCCCCCCACGGGCACCGAATCTCCCCGGGGTACGGTTCCCCCCCACGGGCACCGAATCTCCCCGGGGTACGGTTCCCCCCCCCCACGGGCACCGACTCTCCCCGGGGTACGGGTTCCCCCCCCCACGGGCACCGACTCTCCCCGGGGTACGGGTTCCTCCCCCCCACGGGCACCGAATCTCCCCGGGGTACGGTTCCCCCCCACGGGCACCGAATCTCCCCGGGGTACGGTTCCCCCCCCCACGGGCACCGACTTTCCCCGGGGTACGGGTTTCCCCCCCCCACGGGCACCGACTCTCCCCGGGGTACGGGGCCCCCCCACGGGCACAGACTCTCCCCGGGGTACTGGTCCCCCCCCCACGGACACCGACTCTCCCCGGGGTACGGGTCCCCCTCATGGGCACCGTCTCTCCCCGGGGTACGGGTCCCCCCCCACGGGCACCGACTCTCCCCGGGGTACGGGTCCCCCTCACGGGCACCGACTCTCCCCGGGGTACGGGTTCCCACCCCCACGGGCACCGACTCTCCCCGGGGCACGGGTTCCCCCCCCCATGGGCACCGAATCTCCCCGGGGTACGGTTCCCCCCCACGGGCACCGAATCTCCCCGGGGTACGGCTCCCCCCCCCCACGGGCACCGAATCTCCCCGGGGTACGGGTTTCCCCCCCCACGGGCACCGACTCTCCCCGGGGTACTGGTCCCCCCCCCCCACGGACACCGACTCTCCCCGGGGTACGGGTCCCCCTCATGGGCACCGTCTCTCCCCGGGGTACGGGTCCCCCCCCACGGGCACCGACTCTCCCCGGGGTACGGGTCCCCCTCACGGGCACCGACTCTCCCCGGGGTACGGGTCCCCCACACGGGCACCGACTCTCCCCGGGGTACGGGTCCCCCCCCACGGGCACCGACTCTCCCCGGGGTACGGGTCCCCCTCACGGGCACCGACTCTCCCCGGGGTACGGGTCCCCCTCACGGGCACCGACTCTCCCCGGGGTACGGGTCCCCCACACGGGCACCGACTCTCCCCGGGGTACGGGTTCCCCCCCCACGGGCACCAACTCTCCCCGGGGTACGGGTTCCCCCCCCCCCCACATGCTCCGACTCTCCCCGGGGTACGGGTCCCCCCCCCCCCCATGTGCACCGACTCTCCCCGGGGTGCGGGTCCCCCCCCCCCCCACGTGCACCGACTCTCCCCGGGGTACGGGTCCCCCCCCCATGTGCACCGACTCTCCCCGGCGTATGGGTCCCCCCCCCCATGGGCGCCGACTCTCCCCGGGTACGGGTCCCCCCCCACGGGCACCGACTCTCCCCGGGTTACGGGTCACCCCCCCCCAATGGGCACCGACTCTCCCAAGGGTACGGGTCCCCCCCCACGGGCACCGATTCTCCCCGGGGTACGGGTTCCCCCCCCAACGGGCACCGACTCTCCCCGGGGTGCGGGTCCCCCCCCCCCACGGGCACCGACTCTCCCCGGGGTACGGGTCACCCCCACCCAATGGGCACCGACTCTCCCCAGGGTACGGGTCCCCCCCCACGGGCACCGATTCTCCCCGGGGTACGGGTTCCCCCCCCCACGGGCACCGAATCTCCCCGGGGTACGGTTCCCCCCCACGGGCACCGAATCTCCCCGGGGTACGGTTCCCCCCCCACGGGCACCGAATCTCCCCGGGGTACGGGTTTCCCCCCCCACGGGCACCGACTCTCCCGGGGTACTGGTCCCCCCCCCACGGACACCGACTCTCCCCGGGGTACGGGTCCCCCTCATGGGCACCGTCTCTCCCCGGGGTACGGGTCCCCCCCCACGGGCACCGACTCTCCCCGGGGTACGGGTCCCCCTCACGGGCACCGACTCTTCCCGGGGTACGGGTCCCCCACACGGGCACCGACTCTCCCCGGGGTACGGGTCCCCCCCACGGGCACCGACTCTCCCCGGGGTACGGGTCCCCCTCACGGGCACCGACTCTCCCCGGGGTACGGGTCCCCCTCACGGGCACCGACTCTCCCCGGGGTACGGGTCCCCCACACGGGCACCGACTCTCCCCGGGGTACTGATTCCCCCCCCACGGGCACCAACTCTCCCCGGGGTACGGGTCCCCCCCCCCCACATGCACCGACTCTCCCCGGGGTACGGGTCCCCCCCCCCCCCCCCATGTGCACCGACTCTCCCCGGGGTGAGGGTCCCCCCCCCCCCCCACGTGCACCGACTCTCCCCGGGGTATGGGTCCCCCCCCCCATGGGCGCCGACTCTCCCCAGGGTACGGGTCCCCCCCACGGGCACCGACTCTCCCCGGGGTACGGGTCACCCCCCCCCAATGGGCACCGACTCTCCCCAGGGTACGGGTCCCCCCCCACGGGCACCGATTCTCCCCGGGGTACGGGTTCCCCCCCCAACGGGCACCGACTCTCCCCGGGGTGCGGGTCCCCCCCCCCACGGGCACCGACTCTCCCCGGGGTGCGGGTCCCCCCCCCCACGGGCACCGACTCTCCCCGGGGTGCGGGTCCCCCCCCCCCCCATGTGCCCCGACTCTCCCCGGGGTACGGGTCGTCCCCCCCCCCACCACTGGGCACCGACTGTCCCCGGGTTACGGGTCCCCCCCACGGGCACCGACTCTCCCCGGGGTACGGGTCCCCCTCACGGGCACCGACTCTCCCCGGGGTACGGGTCCCCCTCACGGGCACCGACTCTCCCCGGGGTACGGGTCCCCCACACGGGCACCGACTCTCCCCGGGGTACGGGTTCCCCCCCCACGGGCACCAACTCTCCCCGGGGTACGGGTCCCCCCCCCCCACATGCACCGACTCTCCCCGGGGTACGGGTCCCCCCCCCCCCCATGTGCACCGACTCTCCCCGGGGTGCGGGTCCCCCCCCCCACGTGCACCGACTCTCCCCCGGGTACGGGTCCCCCCCCCCATGTGCACCGACTCTCCCCGGGGTACGGGTCCCCCCCCCCCATGGGCGCCGACTCTCCCCGGGGTACGGGTCCCCCCCCACGGGCACCGACTCTCCCCGGGGTACGGGTCACCCCCCCCCAATGGGCACCGACTCTCCCCAGGGTACGGGTCCCCCCCCACGGGCACCGATTCTCCCCGGGGTACGGGTTCCCCCCCCAACGGGCACCGACTGTCCCCGGGGTGCGGGTCCCCCCCCCCCACGGGCACCGACTCTCCCCGGGGTGCGGGTCCCCCCCCCCCCACGGGCACCGACTCTCCCCGGGGTGCGGGTCCCCCCCCCCATGTGCACCGACTCTCCCCGGGGTACGGGTCGTCCCCCCCCCCCACCACTGGGCACCGACTGTCCCCGGGTTACGGGTCCCCCCCACCCCCACTGGGCACCGACTCTCCCTGGGATTCGGGTCCCCCCCACGGGCACCGACTCTCCCCGGGGTACGGGTCCCCCCCCCACGGGCACCGACTCTCCCCGGGGTACGGGTTCCCCCCCCCACGGGCACCGAATCTCCCCGGGGTGCGGTTCCCCCCCCACGGGCACCGAATCTCCCCGGGGTACGGTTCCCCCCCCCACGGGCACCGACTCTCCCCGGGGTACGGGTTTCCCCCCCCACGGGCACTGACTCTCCCCGGGGTACGGGGCCCCCCCACGGGCACCGACTCTCCCCGGGGTACTGGTCCCCCCCCACGGACACCGACTCTCCCCGGGGTACGGGTCCCCCTCATGGGCACCGTCTCTCCCCGGGGTACGGGTCCCCCCCACGGGCACCGACTCTCCCCGGGGTACGGGTCCCCCTCACGGGCACCGACTCTCCCCGGGGTACGGGTCCCCCACACGGGCACCGACTCTCCCCGGGGTACGGGTCCCCCCCCATGGGCACCGACTCTCCCCGGGGTACGGGTCCCCCTCACGGGCACCGACTCTCCCCTGGGTACGGGTCCCCCTCACGGGCACCGACTCTCCCCGGGGTACGGGTCCCCCACACGGGCACCGACTCTCCCCGGGGTACGGGTTCCCCCCCCACGGGCACCAACTCTCCCCGGGGTACGGGTCCCCCCCCCCCCACATGCACCGACTCTCCCCGGGGTACGGGTCCCCCCCCCCACGGGCACCGAATCTCCCCGGGGTACGGGTTCCCCCCCCCACGGGCACCGAATCTCCCCGGGGTACGGGTTTCCCCCCCCACGGGCTCCGACTCTCCCCGGGGTACGGGGCCCCCCCCACGGGCACCGACTCTCCCCGGGGTACTAGGCCCCCCCCCCACGGACACCGACTCTCCCCGGGGTACGGGTCCCCCTCATGGGCACCGTCTCTCCCCGGGGTACGGATCCCCCCCCATGGACACCGACTCTCCCCGGGGTACGGGTCCCCCCCCACGGGCACCGACTCTCCCCGGGGTACGGGTCCCCCTCACGGGCACCGACTCTCCCCGGGGTACGGGTTCCCCCCCCACGGGCACCAACTCTCCCCGGGGTACGGGTCCCCCCCCCCCCCCATGTGCACCGACTCTCCCCGGGGTGCGGGTCCCCCCCCCCCCACGTGCACCGACTCTCCCCGGGGTACGGGTCCCCCCCCCCATGTGCACCGACTCTCCCCGGGGTACGGGTCCCCCCCCCCCCATGGGCGCCGACTCTCCCCGGGGTACGGGTCCCCCCCCACGGGCACCGATTCTCCCCGGGGTACGGGTTCCCCCCCCCAACGGGCACCGACTCTCCCCGGGGTGCGGGTCCCCCCCCCCACGGGCACCGACTCTCCCCGGGGTGCGGGTCCCCCCCCCCCCACGGGCACCGACTCTCCCCGGGGTGCGGGTCCCCCCCCCCATGTGCACCGACTGTCCCCGGGGTACGGGTCGTTCCCCCCCCCCACCACTGGGCACCGACTCTCCCCGGGGTCCGGGTCCCCCCCTCTGCGCACCGACTCTCCCCGGGGTACGGGTCCCCCCCCACGGGCACCGACTCTCCCCAGGGTACGGGTCCCCCCCACGGGCACCGACTCTCCCCGGGGTACGGATCCCCCCCCCCACTGGGCACCGACTCTCCCCGGGGTAACGGGTCCCCCACACGTGCACCGACTCTCCCCGGGGTACGGGTCCCCCCCCCCCCCATGGGCACCGACTATCCCCAGGGTACGGGTCACCCCCCCACGGACACCGTCTCTTCCCGGGGTATGGACCACCCTGCCACGTGCACCGACTCTCCCCGGGGTACGGGTCCCCCCCCCCACGGGGACCAACTCTCCCCGGGGTACGGGTCCCCCCTCACGGGCACTGACACTCCCCGGGGTACGGGTCCCTCCCCACGGGCACCGACTCTCCTCGGGGTACGGGTCCCCCCCTTCCCCCCACGGGCACCGACTCTCCCCGGGGTACGGGTCCCCCCCCACGGGCACCGACTCTCCCCGGGGTACGGGTCCCCCCCACGGGCACCGACTCTCCTCGGGGTACGGGTCCCCCCCCTTCCCCCCACGGGCACCGACTCTCCCCGGGGTACGGGTCCCCCCCACGGGCACCGACTCTCCCCGGGGTACGGGTCCCCCCCACGGGCACCGACTCTCCTCGGGGTACGGGTCCCCCCCCTTCCCCCCACGGGCACCGACTCTCCCGGGGTACGTGTCCCCCCCACGTGCACCAACACTCCCCGGGGTACGGGTCCCCCCCCACGGGCACCGACTCTCCCCGGGGTACGGGTCCCCCCCACGTGCACCGACTCTCCCCGGGGTACGGGTCCCACCCACGTGCACCGACTCTCCCCGGGGTACGGGTCCCCCCCACGGGCACCGACTCACCCCGGGGTACGGGTCCCCCCCACGGGCACCGACTCTCCCAGGGGTACGGGTCCCCCCCCACGGGCACTGACTCTCCCAGGGGTACAGGTCCCTCCCCCACGGGCACCGACCCTCCCGGGGTACGGGTCCCCCCCACGGGCACCGACTCTCCCCGGGGTACGGGTACCCCCCCCACGGGCACCGACTGTCCCCGGGGTACGGGTCCCCCCCCCCCCACGGGCACCGACTCTCCCCCGTGTACAGGTCCCACCCCCACGGGCACCGACTGTCCCCGGGGTACGGGTCCCCCCCCACGGGCACCGACTGTCCCCGGGGTACGGGTCCCCCCCCCCCACGGGCACCGACTCTCCCCGGGGTACGGGTACCCCCCCACGGGCACCGACTCTCTCCGGGGTATGGGTCCCCGCCCCACGGGCACCGACTCTCCCCCGTGTACGGGTCCCCCCCCCACGGGCACCGACTGTCCCCGGGGTACGGGTCCCCCCCCCCACGGGCACCGACTGTCCCCGGGGTACGGGTCCCCCCCCCCACGCGCACCGTCTCTCCCCGGGGTACGGGTCCCACCCTCACCCAACGGGCACCGACTCTCCCCTGGGTACGGGTCCCCCCCACGGGCACGGACTCTCCCCGGGGTACGGGTCCCCCCCCCACGGGCACCGACTCTCCCCGGGGCACGGGTCCCACCCTCACCCCACGGGCACGGACTCTCCCCGGGGTACGGGTCCCCCCCCCCACGGGCACCGACTCTCCCTGGGGTACGGGTCCCACCCTCACCCCACGGGCACGGACTCTCCCCGGGGTACGGGTCCCCCCCCCACGGGCACCG
>NW_027309507.1:0-30117 GCF_047496885.1 Scyliorhinus torazame | reverse complement strand
CTCGAACCCCCTGCAACCCTCCCTATCCCTCAAACCCCCTCCCAACCCCCCTATCCCTCGAACCCCCTCCCACCCCTCTAACCCCTCCCACACTCCCTATCCCTCTAACCCCCTCCCACCCTTCTATCTCTCTTACCCCCTCCCACCTTCCCTATCCCTCTAACCCCCTGCCCCATCCCTCTAACCCCCTCCCTCTAACACCCTCCCCCCACCCTCTAACCCCCCTCCCATCCCTCTAACCCCCTCCCTCTAACCCCATCCCTCACCCTCTAACACCCTCACCCACCTTTCCTCAAAGCTCCCTTCCATCAACCCTCCCTATCCCTGTAACCTCCACCAGCCCCCTAAAGCCCTCTCTCCATCTCTGTAACCTCCTCCAGCCCCTACAACCTCCCTATCTCTGTAACCTCCAGCCCCTACAACCCTCCCTATCTCTGTAACCTCCTCCAGCCTCTACAACCTCCCATCTCTGTAACCTCCTCTAGGCCCTACAACCCTCCCCATCTCTGTAAACTCCTCCAGCCCCTATTACCCTCCCTGTCTCTGTAACCTCCTCCAGCCCCTACAGCTCTCCCTATCTCTGTAACCTCCTCCAGCCCCTACAAACCTCCCTATCTCTGTAACCTCCTCCAGCCCCTACTCTCTCCCTATCTCTGTAACCTCCTCCAGCCCCTACAACCCTCCCTATCTCTGTAACCTCCTCCAGCCCCTACAAACCTCCCTATCTCTGTAACCTCCTCCAGTCCCTACACCCTCCCTATCTCTGTAACCTCCTCCAGCCCCTACAACCCTCCCTATCTCTGTAACCTCCTCCAGCCACCCCCCTATCTCTGTAACCTCCTCCATCCCTCCCTATCTCTGTAACCTCCTCCAGCTCCCTACAAGAATTGGGAACAATTGCTCTCAGAATGACCTGGAGGACGTAGGGTCAAGCACTTGATCTCCAGATGACCTCACAGCACGTTAAGCTGTCCTCAGGATGGGGTAAGAGATACGGAGGGGAGGTGGGTGCACAATCTGGCCAGGTGATGTGAAGGGGGCCATTGACAGCTCCCATATTGTAACCGCCGAATAACGGCCTAAACCTCACAAGAAAATTTCCCTTCCCTTAAAGTTGGTGACACCGACAGAGACAGATTTTCAAACTGAAGGCCTCAGTGAACGTTTTATTTATTTATCCACGAAACAATGTTTTCCAGTCGGGAGAAATCTGGTACACAACGAGAGAGAACTGGAACCATGTTCCAGAGGGTCACAAAATAACATGAAATAGGCGTGGACCCTGACTCTACCCGGGGGTCCCCCCCACGGGCACCGACTCTCCCCGGGGTACGGGCAGTGACTCTCCCCGGGGTACGGGCACTGACTCTCCCCGGGGTACGGGCACCGACTCTCCCCGGGGTACAGGCACCGACTCTCCCCGGGGTACGGGCACCGACTCTCCCCGGGGTACGGGCAGTGACTCTCCCCGGGGTACGGGCAGTGACTCTCCCCGGGGTACGGGCAGTGACTCTCCCCGGGGTACGGGCACCGACTCTCCCCGGGGTACGGGCACCGACTCTCCCCGGGGTACGGGCACCGACTCTCCCCGGGGTACGGGCAGTGACTCTCCCCGGGGTACGGGCAGTGACTCTCCCCGGGGTACGGGCAGTGACTCTCCCCGGGGTACGGGCAGTGACTCTCCCCGGGGTACGGGCAGTGACTCTCCCCGGGGTACGGGCACAGACTCTCGCCGGGGTACGGGCACCGACTCTCCCCGGGGTACAGGCAGTGACTCTCCCCGGGGTACGGGCAGTGACTCTCGCCGGGGTACGGGCAGTGTCTCTCCCCGGGGTACGGGCAGTGACTCTCCCCGGGGTACGGGCAGTGTCTCTCCCCGGGGTACGTGCAGTGACTCTCCCCGGGGTACGGGCAGTGACTCTTCCCGGGGTACGGGCAGTGACTTTCCCCGGGGTACGGGCAGTGACTCTCCCCGGGGTACGGGCAGTGTCTCTCCCCGGGGTACGGGCACCGACACTCCCCGGGGTACGGGCAGTGACTCTCACCGGGGTACGGGCAGTTACTCTCCCCGGGGTACGGGCAGTGACTCTCCCCGGGGTACGGGCACCGACTCTCCACAGGGGTGCGGGCAGTGACTCTCCCCGGGGTACGGGCAGTGACTCTCCCCGGGGTACGAGCAGTGACTCTCCCCGGGGTACGGGCAGTGACTCTCCCCGGGGTACGGGCTCCGACTCTCCCCGGGGTACGGGTAGTGACTCTCCCCAGGGTACGGGCAGTGACTCTCCCCGGGGTACGGGCAGTGACTCTCCCCGGGGTACGGGCAGTGTCTCTCCCCGGGGTACGGGCACCGACTCTCCCCGGGGTACGGGAACCGACTCTCCCCGGGGTACGGGCACCGACTCTCCCCGGGGTACGAGCACCGACTCTCCCCGGGGTACGGGCAGTGACTCTCCCCGGGGTACGGGCAGTGTCTCTCCCCGGGGTACGGGCAGTGTCTCTCCCCGGGGTACGGGCAGTGACTCTCCCCGGGGTACGGGCAGTGACTCTCCCCGGGGTACGGGCAGTGTCTCTCCCCGGGGTACGGGCAGTGACTCTCCCCGGGGAACGGGCACCGACTCTCCCCGGGGTACGGGCAGTGACTCTCCCCGGGGTACGGGCAGTGTCTCTCGCCGGGGTACGGGCACCGACTCTCGCCGGGGTACGGGCAGTGACTCTCCCCGGGGTACGGGCAGTGACTCTCCCCGGGGTACGGGCAGTGTCTCTCCCCGGGGTACGGGCACCGACTCTCGCCGGGGTACGGGCAGTGACTCTCCCCGGGGTACGGACAGTGACTCTCCCCGGGGTACGGGCAGTGACTCTCCCCGGGGTACGGGCAGTGACTCTCCCCGGGGTACGGGCAGTGACTCTCCCCGGGGTACGGGCAGTGACTCTCCCCCAGGGTACGGGCACCGACTCTCCCCGGGGTACGGGCAGTGACTCTCCCCGGGGTACGGGCAGTGACTCTCCCCGGGGTACGGGCACCGACTCTCCCTGGGGTACGGGCAGTGACTCTCCCCGGGGTACGGGCAGTGACTCTCCCCGGGGTACGGGCACCGACTCGCCCCGGGGTACGGGCAGTGACTCTCCCCGGGGTACGGGCAGTGACTCTCCCCGGGGTACGGGCAGTGACTCTCCCCGGGGTACGGGCAGTGACTCTCCCCGGGGTACGGGCAGTGACTCTCCCCGGGGTACGGGCAGTGTCTCTCCCCGGGGTACGGGCACCGACTCTCGCCGGGGTACGGGCAGTGACTCTCCCCGGGGTACGGGCAGTGACTCTCCCCGGGGTACGGGCATTGTCTCTCCCCGGGGTACGGGCAGTGACTCTCCCCGGGGTACGGGCAGTGTCTCTCCCCGGGGTACGGGCAGTGACTCTCCCCGGGGTACGGGCAGTGACTCTCCCCGGGGTACGGGCAGTGACTCTCCCCGGGGTACGGGCACCGACTCTCCCCGGGGTACGGGCAGTGACTCTCCCCGGGGTACGGGCAGTGACTCTCCCCGGGGTACGGGCAGTGACTCTCCCCGGGGTACGGGCAGTGACTCTCCCCGGGGTACGGGCAGTGACTCTCCCCGGGGTACGGGCAGTGTCTCTCCCCGGGGTACGGGCAGTGACTCTCCCCGGGGTACGGGCAGTGACTCTCCCCGGGGTACGGTCAGTGACTCTCCCCGGGGTACGGGCAGTGACTCTCCCCGGGGTACGGGCAGTGACTCTCCCCGGGGTACGGGCAGTGACTCTCCCCGGGGTACGGGCAGTGACTCTCCCTGGGGTACGGGCACCGACACTCCCCGGGGTACGGGCAGTGACTCTCCCCGGGGTACGGGCAGTGACTCTCCCCGGGGTACGGGCAGTGACTCTCCCCGGGGTACGGGCAGTGACTCTCCCCGGGGTACGGGCAGTGACTCTCCCCGGGGTACGGGCAGTGACTCTCCCCGGGGTACGGGCAGTGACTCTCCCCGGGGTACGGGCAGTGACTCTCCCCGGGGTACGGGCAGTGACTCTCCCCGGGGTACGGGCAGTGACTCTCCCCGGGGTACCGGCAGTGACTCTCCCTGGGTTACGGGCACCGACACTCCCCGGGGTACGGGCAGTGACTCTCCCCGGGGTACGGGCAGTGACTCTCCCCGGGGTACGGGCAGTGACTCTCCCCGGGGTACGGGCAGTGACTCTCCCCGGGGTACGGGCAGTGACTCTCACCGGGGTACGGGCAGTGACTCTCCCCGGGGTACGGGCAGTGACTCTCCCCGGGGTACGGGCAGTGACTCTCCCCGGGGTACGGGCAGTGACTCTCCCCGGGGTACGGGCACCGACTCTCCCCGGGGTACGGGCAGTGACTCTCCCCGGGGTACGGGCAGTGACTCTCCCCGGGGTACGGGCAGTGACTCTCCCCGGGGTACGGGCACCGACTCTCCCCGGGGTACGGGCACCGACTCTCCCCGGGGTACGGGCACCGACTCTCCCCGGGGTACGGGCACCGACTCTCCCCGGGGTACGGGCAGTGAATCTCCCCGGGGTACGGGCAGTGAATCTCCCCGGGGTACGGGCAGTGACTCTCCCCGGGGTACGGGCAGTGTCTCTCCCCGGGGTACGGGCAGTGACTCTCCCCGGAGTACGGGCAGTGACTCTCCCCGGGGTACGGGCAGTGACTCTCCCCGGGATACGGGCAGTGACTCTCCCCGGGGTACGTGCAGTGACTCTCCCCGGGGTACGGGCACCGACTCTCCCCGGGGTACGGGCAGTGACTCTCCCCGGGGTACGGGCACCGACTCGCCCCGGGGTACGGGCAGTGACTCTCCCCGGGGTACGGGCAGTGACTCTCCCCGGGGTACGGGCAGTGACTCTCCCCGGGGTACGGGCAGTGACTCTCCCCGGGGTACGGGCACCGACTCTCCCCGGGGTACGGGCAGTGACTCTCCCCGGGGTACGGGCAGTGACTCTCCCCGGGGTACGGGCAGTGTCTCTCCCCGGGGTACGGGCACCGACTCTCCCCGGGGTACGGGCACCGACTCTCCCCGGGGTACGGGCAGTATCTCTCCCCGGGGTACGGGCAGTGAATCTCCCCGGGGTACGGGCAGTGAATCTCCCCGGGGTACGGGCAGTGTCTCTCCCCGGGGTACGGGCAGTGACTCTCCCCGGGGTACGGGCAGTGACTCTCCCCGGGGTACGGGCAGTGACTCTCCCCGGGGAACGGGCAGTGACTCTCCCCGGGGTACGTGCAGTGACTCTCCCCGGGGTACGGGCAGTGACTCTCCCCGGGGTACGGGCACCGACTCTCCCCGGGGTACGGGCAGTGACTCTCCCCGGGGTACGGGCACCGACTCTCCCCGGGGTACGGGCACCGACTCTCCCCGGGGTACGGGCACCGACTCTCCCCGGGGTACGGGCACCGACTCTCCCCGGGGTACGGGCAGTGACTCTCCCCGGAGTATGGGCAGTGACTCTCCCCGGGGTACGGGCACCGACTCACCCCGGGGTACGGGCAGTGACTCTCCCCGGGGTACGGGCAGTGACTCTCCCCGGGGTACGGGAAGTGACTCTCCCCGGGGTACGGGCAGTGACTCTCCCCGGGGTACGGGCAGTGACTCTCCCCGGGGTACGGGCAGTGACTCTCCCCGGGGTACGGGCAGTGACTCTCCCCGGGGTACGGGCAGTGACTCTCCCCGGGGTGCGGGCAGTGTCTCTCCCCGGGGTACGGGCAGTGACTCTCCCCGGGGTACGGGCAGTGACTCTCCCCGGGGTACGGGCAGTGACTCTCCCCGGGGTACGGGCAGTGACTCTCCCCGGGGTACGGGCAGTGACTCTCCCCGGGGTACGGGCAGTGACTCTCCCCGGGGTACGGGCAGTGACTCTCCCCGGGGTACGGGCAGTGACTCTCCCCGGGGTACGGGCAGTGACTCTCCCCGGGGTACGGGCAGTGACTCTCCCCGGGGTACGGGCAGTGACTCTCCCCGGGGTACGGGCAGTGACTCTCCCCGGGGTACTGGCACCGACTCTCCCCGGGGTACGGGCACCGACTCTCCCCGGGGTACGGGCAGTGACTCTCCCCGGGGTACGGGCAGTGACTCTCCCCGGGGTACGGGCAGTGACTCTCCCCGGGGTACGGGCACCGACTCTCCCCGGGGTACGGGCAGTGACTCTCCCCGGGGTACGGGCACCGACTCTCCCCGGGGTACGGGCAGTGACTCTCCCCGGGGTACGGGCAGTGTCTCTCCCCGGGGTACAGGCACCGACTCTCCCCGGGGTATGGGCAGTGACTCTCCTCCGGGTACGGGCAGTGACTCTCCCCCGGGTACGGGCAGTGACTCTCCCCGGGGTACGGGCAGTGACTCTCCCCGGGGTACGGGCAGTGACTCTCCCCGGGGTACGGGCAGTGACTCTCCCCGGGGTACGGGCAGTGTCTCTCGCCTGGGTACGGGCAGTGTCTCTCCCCGGGGTACGGGCAGTGACTCTCCCCGGGGTACGGGCAGTGTCTCTCCCCTGGGTACGGGCAGTGTCTCTCCCCGGGGTACGGTCAGTGACTCTCCCCGGGGTACGGTCAGTGACTCTCCCCGGGGTACGGTCAGTGACTCTCCCCGGGGTACGGGCAGTGACTCTACCCGGGGTACGGGCACCGACTCTCCCCGGGGTACGGGCACCGACTCTCCCCGGGGTACGGGCAGTGACTCTCCCCGGGGTACGGGCAGTGACTCTCCCCGGGGTACGGGCAGTGGCTCTCCCCGGGGTACGGGCAGTGGCTCTCCCCGGGGTACGGGCAGTGACTCTCCCCGGGGTACGGGCAGTGTCTCTCCCCGGTGTACGGGCAGTGACTCTACCCGGGGTACGGGCACCGACTCTCCCCGGGGTACGGGCAGTGACTCTCCCCGGGGTACGGGCAGTGTCTCTCCCCGGGGTACGGGCAGTGACTCTCCCCGGGGTACGGGCAGTGACTCTCCCCGGGGTACGAGCACTGACTCTCCCCTGGGTACGGGCACCGTCTATCCCGGGGTACGGTCACCGACTCTCCCCGGGGTACGGGCAGTGACTCTCCCCGGGGTACGGTCACCGACTCTCCCGGGGTACGGGCACCGACTCTCCCCGGGGTACGGGCAGTGTCTCTCCCCGGGGTACGGGCACCGACTCTCCCAGCGTACGGGCACCGACTCTCCCCGGGGTACGGGCAGTGACTCTCCCCGGGGTACGGGCACCGACTCTCCCCGGGGTACGGGCAGTGACTCTCCCCGGGGTACGGGCAGTGACTCTCCCCGGGGTACGGGCACCGACTCTCCCCGGGGTACGGGCAGTGACTCTCCCCGGGGTACGGGCACCGACTCTCCCCGGGGTACGGGCACCGACTCTCCCCGGGGTACGGGCAGTGACTCTCCCCGGGGTACGGGCAGTGACTCTCCCCGGGGTACGGGCACCGACTCTCCCCGGGGTACGGGCAGTGACTCTCCCCCGGGTACGGGCAGTGACTCTCCCCGGGGTACGGGCAGTGACTCTCCCCGGGGTACGGGCAGTGACTCTCCCCGGGGTACGGGCACCGACTCTCCACTGGGTACGGGCAGTGACTCTCCCCGGGGTACGGGCAGTGACTCTCCCCGGGGTACGGACACCGACTCTCCCCGGGGTACGGGCAGTGACTCTCCCCGGGGTACGGGCAGTGACTCTCCCCGGGGTACGGGCAGTGACTCTCCCCGGGGTACGGGCAGTGTCTCTCCCCGGGGTACGGGCAGTGTCTCTCCCCGGGGTACGGGCAGTGACTCTCCCCGGGGTACGGGCAGTGACTCTCCCCGGGGTACGGGCAGTGTCTCTCCCGGGGTACGGGCAGTGACTCTCCCCGGGGTACGGGCAGTGACTCTCCCAGGGGTACGGGCAGTGACTCTCCCCGGGGTACGGGCAGTGTCTCTCCCCGGGGTACGGGCAGTGACTCTCCCCGGGGTACGGGCAGTGACTCTCCCCGGGATACGGGCAGTGTCTCTCCCCGGGGTACGGGCAGTGACTCTCCCCGGGGTACGGGCAGTGACTCTCCCCGGGGTACGGGCAGTGACTCTCCCCGGGGTACGGGCAGTGACTCTCCCCGGGGTACGGGCAGTGACTCTCCCCGGGGTACGGGCAGTGTCTCTCCCCTGGGTACGGGCAGTGTCTCTCCCCGGGGTACGGGCACCGACTCTCCCCGGGGTACGGGCAGTGACTCTCCCCGGGGTACGGGCACCGACTCTCCCCGGGGTACGGGCAGTGACTCTCCCCGGGGTACGGGCACCGACTCTCCCCGGGGTACGGGCAGTGACTCTCCCCGGGGTACGGTAACCGACTCTCCCCGGGGTACGGGCACCGACTCTCCCCGGGGTACGGGCAGTGACTCTCCCCGGGGTACGGGCACCGACTCTCCCCGGGTTACGGGCAGTGACTCTCCCCGGGGTACTGGCACCGACTCTCCCCGGGGTACGGGCACCGACTCTCCCCGGGGTACGGGCAGTGACTCTCCCCGGGGTACGGGCAGTGACTCTCCCCGGGGTACGGGCACCGACTCTCCCCGGGGTACGGGCAGTGACTCTCCCCGGGGTACGGGCACCGACTCTCCCCGGGGTACGGGCAGTGTCTCTCCCCGGGGTACGGGCACCGACTCTCCCCGGGGTATGGGCAGTGACTCTCCCCCGGGTACGGGCAGTGACTCTCCCCGGGGTACGGGCAGTGACTCTCCCCGGGGTACGGGCAGTGACTCTCCCCGGGGTACGGGCAGTGACTCTCACCGGGGTACGGGCAGTGACTCTCCCCGGGGTACGGGCAGTGACTCTCCCCGGGGTACGGGCAGTGACTCTCCCCGGGGTACGGGCAGTGACTCTCCCCGGGGTACGGGCACCGACTCTCCCCGGGGTACGGGCAGTGACTCTCCCCGGGGTACGGGCAGTGACTCTCCCCGGGGTACGGGCAGTGACTCTCCCCGGGGTACGGGCACCGACTCTCCCCGGGGTACGGGCACCGACTCTCCCCGGGGTACGGGCACCGACTCTCCCCGGGGTACGGGCACCGACTCTCCCCGGGGTACGGGCACCGACTCTCCCCGGGGTACGGGCAGTGAATCTCCCCGGGGTACGGGCAGTGAATCTCCCCGGGGTACGGGCAGTGACTCTCCCCGGGGTACGGGCAGTGTCTCTCCCCGGGGTACGGGCAGTGACTCTCCCCGGAGTACGGGCAGTGACTCTCCCCGGGGTACGGGCAGTGACTCTCCCCGGGATACGGGCAGTGACTCTCCCCGGGGTACGTGCAGTGACTCTCCCCGGGGTACGGGCACCGACTCTCCCCGGGGTACGGGCAGTGACTCTCCCCGGGGTACGGGCACCGACTCGCCCCGGGGTACGGGCAGTGACTCTCCCCGGGGTACGGGCAGTGACTCTCCCCGGGGTACGGGCAGTGACTCTCCCCGGGGTACGGGCAGTGACTCTCCCCGGGGTACGGGCAGTGACTCTCCCCGGGGTACGGGCAGTGACTCTCCCCGGGGTACGGGCAGTGACTCTCCCCGGGGTACGGGCAGTGACTCTCCCCGGGGTACGGGCAGTGACTCTTCCCGGGGTACGGGCAGTGACTCTCCCCTGGGTACGGGCAGTGACTCTCCCCGGGGTACGGGCAGTGTCTCTCCCCTGGGTACGGGCAGTGTCTCTCCCCGGGGTACGGGCAGTGACTCTCCCCGGGGTACGGGCAGTGTCTCTCCCCTGGGTACGGGCAGTGTCTCTCCCCGGGGTACGGTCAGTGACTCTCCCCGGGGTACGGTCAGTGACTCTCCCCGGGGTACGGGCAGTGACTCTCCCCGGGGTACGGGCAGTGACTCTCCCCGGGGTACGGGCACCGACTCTCCCCGGGGTACGGGCAGCGACTCTCCCCGGGGTACGGGCAGTGACTCTCCCCGGGGTACGGGCAGTGGCTCTCCCCGGGGTACGGGCAGTGACTCTCCCCGGGGTACGGGCAGTGACTCTCCCCGGGGTACGGGCAGTGACTCTCCCCGGGGTACGGGCAGTGTCTCTCCCCGGGGTACGGGCACCGACTCTCTCCGGGGTAAGGGCAGTGACTCTCCCCATGGTACGGGCAGTGACTCTCCCCGGGGTACGGGCAGTGGCTCTCCCCGGGGTACGGGCAGTGACTCTCCCCGGGGTACGGGCAGTGACTCTCCCCGGGGTACGGGCAGTGACTCTCCCCGGGGTACGGGCAGTGTCTCTCCCCGGGGTACGGGCACCGACTCTCTCCGGGGTAAGGGCAGTGACTCTCCCCGGGGTACGGGCAGTGACTCTCCCCGGGGTACGGGCAGTGACTCTCCCCGGGGTACGGGCACCGACTCTCCCCGGGGTACGGGCACCGACTCTCCCCGGGGTACGGGCAGTGACTCTCCCCGGGGTACGGGCAGTGTCTCTCCCCGGGGTACGGGCAGTGACTCTCCCCGGGGTACGGGCAGTGACTCTCCCCGGGGTACGAGCACTGACTCTCCCCAGGGTACGGGCACCGTCTATCCCGGGGTACGGTCACCGACTCTCCCCGGGGTACGGGCAGTGACTCTCCCCGGGGTACGGTCACCGACTCTCCCGGGGTACGGGCACCGACTCTCCCCGGGGTACGGGCAGTGTCTCTCCCCGGGGTACGGGCACCGACTCTCCCAGCGTACGGGCACCGACTCTCGCCGGGGTACGGGCACTCACTCTCGCGGGGTACGGTCACCGACTCTCTCCGGGGTACATGCACAGACACTCCCCGGGGTACGGGCACCGACTCTCCCCGGGGTACGGGCACCGACTCTCCCCGGGGTACGGGCACCGACTCTCCCCGAGGTACGGGCACCGACTCTCCCCGGGGTACGGGCACCGACTCTCCCCGGGGTACAGGCACCGACACTCCCCGGGGTACGGGCACCGACTCTCGCCGGGGTACGGTCACCGACTCTCCCGGGGTACGGTCACCGACTCCCGCCGGGGTAGGGGCACTCACTCTCGCGGGGTACGGTCACCGACTCTCTCCGGGGTACATGTACAGACACTCCCCGGGGTACAGGCACCGACACTCCCCGGGGTACAGGCACCGACAATCCCCGGGTACCGACTCTCCCCAGGATACAGGCACCGACTCTCCCCGGCATACAGGCACCGACTCTCCCCGGGGTAGGGTTCCTCCCCACGAGCACAGACTCTCCCCGTGGTACGGGTCCCCCCCCCCACGGGCACCGACTCTCCCCGGGGTACGGGTTCCCCCCCCACGGGCACCGACTCTCCCCGGGGTACGGGTTCCCCCCCCCACGGGCACCGTCTCTACCAAGGGTACGGGTCTCCCGCCCCCCCCCCCCACGGGCACCGACTCTCCCCGGGGTACGGGTTCCCCCCCACGGGCACCGACTCTCCCCGGGGTACAGGTCTCCCCCCCCCCCACGGGCACCGACTCTCCCCGGGGTACGGGTTCCCCCCCACGGGCACCGACTCTCCCAGGTGTACGGGTCCCCCCCCCACGGGCACCGACTCTCCCCGGGGTACGGGTCCCCCCCCCACGGGCACCGTCTTGCACCGGGGTACGGGTCTCCCCCCCCCCACGGGCACCGACTCTCCCCGGGGTATAGGTTCCCCCCACGGGCACCGTCTCTACCAAGGGTACGGGTCTCCCGCCCCCCCCCCCCCACGGGCACCGACTCTCCCCGGGGTACGGGTTCCCCCCCACGGGCACCGACTCTCCCCGGGGTACAGGTCTCCCCCCCCCCCACGGGCACCGACTCTCCCCGGGGTACGGGTCCCCCCCCACGGGCACCGACTCTCCCCGGGGTACGGGTCTCCCCCCCCCCCCCCACGGGCACCGACTCTCCCCGGGGTACGGGTTCCCCCCCACGGTCACCGACTCTCCCCGGGGTACGGGTCTCCCCCCCCCCCCCCCACGGGCACCGACTCTCCCCGGGGTACGGGTTCCCCCCCACGGGCACCGACTCTCCCCGGGGTACGGGTCCCCCCCACGGGCACTGACTCTCCCCGGGGTACGGGTCCCCCCCACGGACACCGACTCTCCCCGGGGTACGGGTCTCCCCCCCCCCCCCCACGGGCACCGACTCTCCCCGGGGTACGGGTTCCCCCCCACGGGCACCGACTCTCCCCGGGGTACGGGTCCCCCCCCACGGGCACCGACTCTCCCCGGGGTACGGGTTCCCCCCCCACGGGCACCGTCTCTACCAAGGGTACGGGTCTCCCGCCCCCCCCCCCCACGGGCACCGACTCTCCCCGGGGTACGGGTTCCCCCCCACGGGCACCGACTCTCCCCGGGGTACAGGTCTCCCCCCCCCCCCCCACGGGCACCGACTCTCCCCGGGGTACGGGTTCCCCCCCCACGGGCACCGACTCTCCCCGGGGTACGGGTTCCCCCCCCCCCCACGGACACCGACTCTCCCCGGGGTACGGGTTCCCCCCCACGGGCACCGACTCTCCCAGGTGTACGGGTCCCCCCCCCCACGGGCACCGACTCTCCCCGGGGTACGGGTCCCCCCCCCCACGGGCACCGTCTTGCACCGGGGTACGGGTCTCCCCCCCCCCCCACGGGCACCGACTCTCCCCGGGGTATAGGTTCCCCCCACGGGCACCGTCTCTACCAAGGGTACGGGTCTCCCGCCCCCCCCTCCCCACGGGCACCGACTCTCCCCGGGGTACGGGTTCCCCCCCACGGGCACCGACTCTCCCCGGGGTACGGGTTCCCCCCCACGGGCACCGACTCTCCCCGGGGTACGGGTCCCCCCCCACGGGCACTGACTCTCCCCGGGGTACGGGTCCCCCCCACGGACACCGACTCTCCCCGGGGTACGGGTCCCCCCCCACGGGCACCGACTCTCCCCGGGGTACGGGTCCACCCCCCACGGGCACCGACTCTCCCCGGGGTACGGGTCTCCCCCCCCCCCACGGGCACCGTCTCTCCCCGGGGTACGGGTCTCCCCCCCCCCCCACGGGCACCGTCTCTCCCCGGGGTACGGGTCTCCCCCCCCTCACGGGCACCGACTCTCCCCGGGGTACGGGTCCCCCCCCACCCCCGCTGCCATAGGTCATTCCTATTTATTCTCTTAGCTCCCCAATCTTTTATTCTGCTGTTGTACATTTGTTTGGTGGGGGGGGGGGGGGGTGCGGATGATTAATGGACCTGTGACGTTGAGCCAACCAGCCTGCAAGATGTCTTTCATTCAAACAGAAGAATCCGGAAGGTTGAGCTGGTTCAAACTGGCGATCGCGGACTGCTTGGCGGCAGGTGTGATCGACGCGGCTGGTGACCAGCGAATGGGCCAAAAGACCGTGTTCTGCCCCGTAACAGGCGATTAGATCCGACACGGAGACGCTTCTTCCCGAGGTTTCAGTTTGGCTTCCATGCTGCCTGGTGAAGAGATGCAACAAAATCTTCTCGCTGTAACCCCCAAGGCGATAACCAGGAAACGGGCCGTGAAGAAAGTGTGCTCCACATAACCATCTGATGCAATGACTCTTATCTTTTGACCTTCTTCCTGATTATTTTCACCCTTTCCACCCACCTGTGTTTCTCCGTCTTGTGTATGTGCGGAGAGGAACAGTTCAAGTTTGTTGTTATTCAGCTGTATTTACTGCATGTTTCATCATGGTTCCTGGTGTAAATCAAGAGTTAATTGTTTTCCGACTTCCAAACCCACTGAGTGTAATTATCGGGCAATCAAGGAGCACAAACGTCGGGTATTTCTGTAAGAATTATTGGTTAATTCACTTGATTGTGACCAGTGACTCTGTACAGTTACACAGAGAGTGATCCTCACCCTGAATAAACAGTGACTCTGTACAGTTACACAGTGAGTGATCCTCACCCTGCTGAATAAACAGTGACTCTGTACAGTTACACAGTGAGTGATCCTCACCCTGAATAAACACTGACTCTGTACAGTTACACAGTGAGTGATCCTCACCCTGAATAAACAGTGACACTGTACAGTTAGACAGTGAGTGATCCTCACCCTGAATAAACAGTGACTCTGTACAGTTAGACAGTGAGTGACCCTCACACTGCTGAATAAACAGTGATTCTGTACAGTTACACAGTGAGTGACCCTCACCCTGCTGAATAAACAGTGACTCTGTACAGTTACACAGTGAGTGATCCTCACCCTGCTGAATAAACAGTGACTCTGTACAGTTACACAGTGAGTGATCCTCACCCTGAATAAACAGTGACTCTGTACAGTTACACAGTGAGTGATCCTCACCCTGCTGAATAAACAGTGACTCTGTACAGTTACAGTGACTGACCCTCACCCTGCTGAATAAACAGTGACTCTGTACAGTTACACAGTGAGTGATCCTCACCCTGCTGAATAAACAGTGACTCTGTACAGTTACAGTGACTGACCCTCACCCTGCTGAATAAACAGTGACTCTGTACAGTTACACAGTGAGTGATCCTCACCCTGCTGAATAAACAGTGACTCTGTACAGTTACACAGTGAGTGATCCTCACCCTGAATAAACAGTGACTCTGTCCAGTTACACAGTGAGTGATCCTCACCCTGCTGAATAAACAGTGACTCTGTACAGTTACAGTGACTGACCCTCACCCTGCTGAATAAACAGTGACTCTGTACAGTTACACAGTGAGTGACCCTCACCCTGAATAAACAGTGATTCTGTACAGTTACACAGTGAGTGATCCTCACCCTGCTGAATAAACAGTGACTGTACAGTTACACAGTGAGTGATCCTCACTCTGAATAAACAGTGACTCTGTACAGTTACACAGTGAGTGATCCTCACCCTGAATAAACAGTGACACTGTACAGTTACACAGTGAGTGATCCTCACCCTGCTGAATAAACAGTGATTCTGTACAGTTACACAGTGAGTGACCATCACCCTGCTGAATAAACAGTGACTCTGTACAGTTACACAGTGAGTGATCCTCACCCTGCTGAATAAACAGTGACTCTGTACAGTTACACAGTGAGTGATCCTAACCCTGCTGAATAAACAGTGACTCTGTACAGTTACACAGTGAGTGACCCTCACCCTGCTGAATAAACAGTGACTCTGTACAGTTACACAGTGAGTGATCCTCACCCTGCTGAATAAACAGTGACTCTGTACAGTTACACAGTGACTGACCCTCACCCTGCTGAATAAACAGTGACTGTACAGTTACACAGTGAATGATCCTCACTCTGAATAAACAGTGACTCTGTACAGTTACACAGTGAGTGATCCTCACCCTGCTGAATAAACAGTGATTCTGTACAGTTACACAGTGAGTGATCCTCACCCTGCTGAATAAACAGTGACTCTGTACAGTTACACAGTGAGTGACCATCACCCTGCTGAATAAACAGTGACTCTGTACAGTTACACAGTGAGTGATCCTCACCCTGCTGAATAAACAGTGACTCTGTACAGTTACACAGTGAGTGATCCTAACCCTGCTGAATAAACAGTGACTCTGTACAGTTACACAGTGAGTGACCCTCACCCTGCTGAATAAACAGTGACTCTGTACAGTTACACAGTGAGTGATCCTCACCCTGCTGAATAAACAGTGACTCTGTACAGTTACACAGTGAGTGATCCTCACCCTGCTGAATAAACAGTGACTCTGTACAGTTACACACTGAGTGATCCTCACTCTGAATAAACAGTGACTCTGTACAGTTACACAGTGAGTGATACTCACCCTGCTGAATAAACAGTGACTCTGTACTGTTACACAGTGAGTGATCCTCACCCTGCTGAATAAACAGTGACTCTGTACAGTTACACAGTGAGTGATCCTCACCCTGCTGAATAAACTGTGACTCTGTACAGTTACACAGTGAGTGATCCTCACCCTGCTGAATAAACAGTGACTCTGTACAGTTACACAGTGAGTGACTCTCACCCTGAATAAACAGTGACTCTGTACAGTTACACAGTGAGTGATCCTCACCCTGAATAAACAGTGACTCTGTACAGTTACACAGTGAGTGACTCTCACCCTGAATAAACAGTGACTCTGTACAGTTACACAGTGAGTGACTCTCACCCTGAATAAACAGTGACTCTGTACAGTTACACAGTGACTGACCCTCACCCTGAATAAACAGTGACTCTGTACAGTTACACAGTGACTGACCGTCACCCTGCTGAATAAACAGTGACTCTGTACAGTTACACAGTGAGTGATCCTCACCCTGAATAAACAGTGATTCTGTACAGTTACACAGTGACTGACCGTCACCCTGCTGAATAAACAGTGACTCTGTACAGTTACACAGTGAGTGATCCTCACCCTGAATAAACAGTGACTCTGTACAGTTACACAGTGAGTGATCCTCACCCTGCTGAATAAACAGTGACTGTACAGTTACACAGTGACTGACCCTCACCCTGCTGAATAAACAGTGACTCTGTACAGTTACACAGTGAGTGATCCTCACCCTGAATAAACAGTGATTCTGTACAGTTACACAGTGAGTGATCCTCACTCTGAATAAACAGTGACTCTGTCCAGTTACACAGTGAGTGATCCTCACCCTGCTAAATAAACAGTGACTCTGTACAGTTACACAGTGAGTGATCCTCACCCTGAATAAACAGTGACTCGATACAGTTACACAGTGAGTGATCCTCACCCTGCTGAATAAACAGTGACTCTGTACAGTTACACAGTGAGTGATCCTCACCCTGAATAAACAGTGACTCGATACAGTTACACAGTGAGTGATCCGCACCCTGCTGAATAAACAGTGACTCTGTACAGTTACACAGTGAGTGATCCTCACCCTGAATAAACAGTGACTCGATACAGTTACACAGTGACTGACCCTCACCCTGCTGAATAAACAGTTTGTTACACAGGGTATTGAGGGAACCAGTGTTCCCGGTCTGTGCAGACGAAGGGCTCCTGAAGAGTACCGAGGTTTCCACCTTGTAGAAGGTGCAGTCTGGACCCAGTCTCGAAGCCAGCAGCCCTGGAGGAGAGTTCTGCTAGGTCATGGAGGTTCTCGCTCGGTGCCACACTGGGATAGCGCTCCAATAGCTGGGCGTGAGGCTGCAGGTACATAAAGGGAAGGGCAGGGCGGTTTAACAGGATGGCAGGATTAACAGGAACCCAGAGCGGGTTCAGGGTCACAGCTGGGGTGACACAATGACAAAATGTTAACTCAACATCCCCTTCTCCCACACTCCATCTCTCCTTCCCTCCTGCCTCTCTCTCTCTGTCTGTGTGTCTCTGTCTGTGTGTCTCTCTGTCTGTGAGTGTCTCTCTTGTTAACTAATGCATTAAGAGACATTCCAATTAGTTGTCTCATTTATGTTAAGTATCCATTAATTGACACTGATATGTAAAGGGGCTTCAGGTGGCCTCTGTCAGGTGCTGTGTTGTTAGAGTTTTGTGCAGAGGCTGTGGAAGTGAAATAAATGTGTGTTGGTGAAAAAGGAACAAGATCTTTAGACTCTTCATTTCACAACAACTAAAACATCCAACAATTGGTAGCAGAGGATGGTTGCTGTGTAAATGTGAAGGGTTGAAAGATACAACTTTTCCAAATCAAACCAAGGAGTGAGTGAGAAAAGAAAAAAGGATATCTGGCTGAACCCAGGATAAAGATGGCTGGATATGACTATCCTCCCTTATTTTCTGAAAGGGAATCGTACGACCAATGGAGAAGTGCAGTAGTTATGTGGACTAAAGTAACTGCTTTGGGAAAGAGAAAACAAGGTATGGCATTGGCTCTTCCTCTACCATATGGCAGTAAAATCAGAAACAAAGTGCTCTCTGAGCTGGAATTGGAAGAGTCAGACTCAGAAGAAGGTCTGGAGACTTATTACATTATATGGATAAGATTTATAAGAAAGATGACTTGTTAACTGCGTATGAAGCATGGTCGGATTTTGAGAAGTTCCGGAAAATGGAGGATATCTCTATGGAAGACTATATAATGGAATTTGGCAGACTATATAAAAGACTGCAGAAACACAACCTGGAGTTTCCACAGTCTGTGTTGGCCTTTAAATTACTTGACTGTGCTAGAGTGAGCAACATGGATAGGCTCCTGGTTTTGACAGGAGTTCAGTTTACTGATAAGGATACCTTATTCGAACAGATGACAAAAGCTTTACAAAAGTTTCTGGGGAAACATTCGATTCCGATGCCTCTGATGACCCAAATAGGTCAGCCTGCAATAAGGCAGAATATGGAAGATACACTAGTAACAGGATGGTGAAATCGTACGGCTACGAACAGGGCTCAAGACTATAGACGGAGACCGAGACAAGGAAATTATGAAGACAGAAACCCAGTTAGAACCTACAATAGGTGAGCACTTTGGTGATAGTGACCACAATTCGATTACGTTTACTTTAGTGATGGAAAGGGATAGGTATATACCGCAGGGCAAGAGTTATATCTGGGGGAAAGGCAATTATGATGCAATGAGGCAAGACTTAGGATACATCGGATGGAGAGGAAAACTGCAGGGGATGGGCACAATGGAAATGTGGAGCTTGTTCAAGGAACAGCTACTGCGTGTCCTTGATAAGTATGTACCTGTCGGGCAGGGAGGAAGTGGTCGAGCAAGGGAACCGTGGTTTAGTAAAGCAGTCGAAACACTTGTCAAGAGGAAGACGGAGGCTTATGTAAAGATGAGACATGACGGTTCAGTTAGGGCGCTCGAGAGTTACAAGTTAGCGAGGAAGGACCTAAAGAGAGAGCTAAGAGCCAGGAGGGGACATGAGAAGTCTTTGGCAGGTAGGATCAAGGATAACCCTAAAGCTTTCTATAGATATGTCAGGAATAAAAGAATAATTAGGGTAAGAGTAGGCCAAGTCAAGGTCAGCAGTGGGAAGTTGTGCTTGGAGTCCGAGGAGATAGAAGAGGTGCTAAATGAATATTTTTCGTCAGTATTCACACAGGAAAAAGACAATGTTGTCGAGGAGAATACTGAGATTCAGGCTACTAGACTAGAAGGGCTTGAGGTTCAAAAGGAGGAGGTGTTAACAATTCTGGAAAGTGTGAAAATAGATAAGTCCCCTGGGCCAGATGTGATTTATCCTAGGATTCTCTGGGAAGCCAGGGAGGAGATTGCTGAGCCTTTGGCTTTGATCTTTAAGTCACCTTTGTCTACAGGAATAGTGCCAGAAGACTGGAGGATAGCAAATATTGTCCCCTTGTTCAAGAAGGGGAGTAGAGACAACCCTGGTAACTATAGACCAGTGAGCCTTACTTCTGTTGTGGGCAAAATCTTGGAAAGGTTTATAAGAGATAGGATGTATAATCATCTGGAAAGGAATAATTTGATTAGACATAGTCAACACGGTTTTGTGAAGGGTAGGTCGTGCCTCACAAACCTTATTGAGTTCTTTGAGAAGGTGACCAAACAGGTGGATGAGGGTAAAGCAGTTGATGTGGTGTATATGGATTTCAGTAAAGCATTTGATAAGGTTCCCCGTGGTAGGCTACTGCAGAAGGTACGGAGGCTGGGGATTGAGGGTGATTTAGCAGTTTGGATCAGAAATTGGCTAGCTGGAAGAAGACAAAGGGTGGTGGTTGATGGGAAATGTTCAGATTGGAGTCCAGTTACTAGTGGTGTACCACAAGGATCTGTTTTGGGGCCACTGCTGTTTGTCATTTTTATAAATGACCTGGAGGGCGTAGAAGGATGGGTGAGTAAATTTGTAGATGACACTAAAGTCGGTGGAGTTGTGGACAGTGCGGAAGGATGTTACAAGTTACAGAGGGACATAGATAAGCTGCAGCGCTGGGCTGAGAGGTGGCAAATGGAGTACAGGAAGACTGAGTACTGAGCTAATGGTAAGATTCTTGGCAGTGTGGATGAGCAGAGAGATCTCGGTGTCCATGTACATAGATCCCTGAAAGTTGTCACTCAGGTTGAGAGGGTTGTTAAGAAGGCGTACGGTGTGTTAGCTTTTATTGGTGGAGGGATTGAGTTTCGGAGCCATGAGGTCATGTTGCAGCTGTACAAAACTCTGGTGCGGCCGCATTTGAAGTATTGCGTGCAATTCTGGTCGCCGCACTATAGGAAGGATGTGGAAGCATTGGAAAGGGTGCAGAGGAGATTTACCAGAATGTTGCCTGGTATGGAGGGAAGATCTTATGAGGAAAGGCTGAGGGACTTGAGGCTGTTTTCGTTAGAGAGAAGAAGGTTAAGAGGAGACTTAATAGAGGCATACAAGATGATCAGAGGATTAGGTAGGGTGGACAGTGAGAGCCTTTTTCCTCGGATGGTGATGTCTCGCACGAGGGGACATAGCTTTAAATTGAGGGGAGATAGATATAAGACAGATGTCAGAGGTAGGTTCTTTACTCAGAGAGTAGTAAGGGCGTGGAATGCCCTGCCTGCAACAGTAGTGGACTCGCCAACACTAAGGGCATTCAAATGATCATTGGATAGACATATGGACGATAAGGGAATAGTGTAGATGGGCTTTAGAGTGGTTTCACAGGTCGGCGCAACATCGAGGGCCTGTACTGCGCTGTAATGTTCTATGTTCTATAGGAAGATGAACCCCAGAAATGCACGGGGCATGATAAATCGATGTTTTCGATGTGACTCTCAATACCATTCTGCTTTCAACTGTCCAACTCGTTATGATAGAGTGTTTGAAGCGACACATGACATGGAAGAGTCAGAAGAGGAAAAAGATAGTGACCAGAAAGAAGGCGTTGTCCTATTGACGAGCAGTTTTACGCCGGTAATGAGGGTGTTGGTTGCAGAATCCTTCAACTGTGCTGTATTGGACAGTGGCTGCACATCTACTGTGTGTGGAATTGACTGGTTAAAATGTTACCTGGACTCGTTGAATGCTGAAAATCGTAACAAGGTTAAGGAATTTGAAAGTTCCACAAGTTTCAGGTTTGGGGATGATAATACTCTGAAGTTGCTGAAAAGAGTGGTGATCCCTTGCAATACTGCCGGAGTGAATCATTTCATTAGCACGGATGTTGTATCAAGTGAGATACCTTTGCTTCTGAGCAGACCGTCGATGAAGAAAGCACACATGAAACTGGATATGGAACAGGATAAGGCAACAGTTTTTGGAAAGACGGTGGACTTACAATTTACACAGTCGGGACACTATTGTATTCCATTACTGACAAATAATATTTCAAGTAGAGTGGTTAAGGATGTGTTAATGACAGTTGAAAATGGGACTTTAGCTGATAAAAAGCTTGTGGTATTAAAACTGCATTGGCAATTTGCACATCCGTCTCCTCGGAGGCTGAACATTTTATTAAAGGATGCAGGGGTAAGGGATGACGACTATACTAAACTGATAGAACAGGTTAGTGATTGCTGTGAGGTTTGGAGGAAGTACAGAAGGACACCAGCACGACCGATAGTAACCCTACCTTTGGCCAGGGATTTTAACGACATTGTGGCCATGGACCTTAAGATCTGGGATAAAGCAAATAATATATTTATTTTGCATTTTGTAGATTTAGCAACCAGATTTAGTCAATCAACGATTGCACGAGGTAAAGAAAAGAGAGTAATTCTGGATCAAATCATGGAAAAATGGATAGGGACAGGACTGGGTCCACCGGCAAAATTCCTTATGGACAATGGGGGAGAATTTGCTAATGATGAGTTTAGGGATATGTGTGAAAACATGAATATCAGAGTTATGAATACGGCTGCAGAAAGCCCATTCAGTAATGGTGTCTGTGAAATAAATCATGCTGTCATCGATGACATGCTTCGGAAAATTTTGGCAGATCGACCAAATTGCAGGCTAAATTCAGCTTTAGCATGGGCAGTACATGCAAAGAATTCATTGCAGATGGTTGGGGGCTATAGTCCTTAGCAATTAGTGTTTGGTAGAAATCCTAAAATTCCGTCCATTTTGGATGACCAGCCTCCAGCTTGGGAGGGGACTACAATTAGCTCTGGTTTTGCTGAACATTTAAATGCATTACATAGAAATAGAAAAGCTTTTTTGGAAGCAGAAGTCTCTGAAAGAATTCGCAGAGCTTTAAGACATAACGTACGGCCATCAGATGCCGTTTTTCAGCAAGGAGGCATGGTATACTATAAGAGAGACAATTCTAATGAATGGAAAGGCCCAGGGAAGATCACAGGCATAGATGGCAAAACAATTATTTTGCAACATGGTAATCAAACTGTTAGGGTCCATTCATCAAGGATAATGGGTACAGATTACAAATTTTCAAATTTAGACAGAGCAGACAGACATGGCGAGGAACCAGAATCACCTGGTACGCATGTGTTACAGAACTATGAGGACCAATTAACTGATATTGACAGGGTTTCTGTAGAGGAACACAACACTTCTGGTGAATTAAAACAGGCCATTTTTCCGAAAGGGCAACTGCCAAAAGTTGGTACAAAAGTGACATACTTGCCTGAAGGGTCTAGTCAATGGAAGGATGCAACTGTTATTAGTAGAGCAGGGAAGGCCACTGGAAAGTATAAACATTGGTTGAATGTACAGCATTCAGGGGAAGGAGTCAAGACAATGGATTGGGAAAACGAAGTTCAAAAATGGAGGGTACAGAAACGCAGTGCCAGTTCAGATAGTACATCGGATAGTGAACAGGTCTGCAGGAAAAGGTCGAGAACTACTGAAAGGACATCCCACAGCAGAAGGGAAAGATCAAGCAGTAGCAGTACAGAACGAGATACCAGGCGGGAGAGGGGACGGAGTTTGTCAAGATCTCGGAACATGAGTAAGATTACGAATACTAATAGGAGTAGAAGCCCACATGCTCGTGAGATCTTGGTGGCTTCAAATAAATTAGATGAAAAAGTTATCAAAGAAGCTAAACAGCAAGAATTGCATAGTTGGAGTGAATTTGGGGCATACACGGAAGTACCGGATAGGGGACAAAGAGCTCTATCCCACAGATGAATTTGCACAGAAAAGGTTCTTCCAGATGGAACTTATAAGGCAAAAGCCAGGCTCGTGGCAAGGGGATTTGAAGAAAACTTAGACGATCAGGATTTAAGGGTAGATTCACCTACAGCAGGAAAGGTTATTTTAAAGATCTTCTTGGATCTATTAGCCACAAAGGCATGGGAATGCAAATCTCTAGATATAAAAGCTGCCTTTTTTCAGGGGCATCAGCTCCAGAGAGACATTTTTCTCCGTCCTCCTAAAGAAGCAGCTAACACAGAAGGGGTACTCTGGAAGTTGAACAAATGTGTATATGGATTAAATGATGCATCTAGAGTCTGGTATTTTTCGGTAAGGTCAGTTTTAAAGTTAGGCTGTTACCAGTTGAAAGCAGATCCTGCAATGTTTTACTGCCACTATGAAGGAAATCTTTCTGGCATTTTTATGATGCATGTCGGTGATTTTTTGTGGGGTGGGACTAGTGATTTTGAAGCTATTGTAATCTCTGGTTTGAGGAAAGAATTCAGGATTGGAAGTCAGGCTTCCGGGGCATTTAAATATATTGGACTGGAAATTGGACAGACTAAGTTAGGGGCAACTTTACGTCAGCAATCTAATTTGGAAAACATCACCCCAATAGCAATTAGTCGTGTCCGAGTTTCACAAAAAGACGCAATGGTTTCAAAGATAGAAAAAGAGCAACAGCGAAGTTTAATTGGGCAACTGAACTGGTTAGGTAGACAGACTAGACCGGACGTGAGTTTTGATGTCTTAGAGTTGAGTTCAAAAATGAATGATCCCAAAGTGGAAGACATTAAAAAGAGCAAATAAAGCGTTGGCCAAACTAAAAATGCAGGAGTGTGTTTTGAAGTTCCCGGTTTTAGGTGACCTTAAGCACTTGAAACTCATAGTTTATAGTGATGCGTGCTACCCAAATTTATGTGATGGGGTTTCAAGCGCAGGAGGTTTTATAATTATCCTTTTGGGGAACAGTGGTAAATGTTGCCCACTTGTGTGGGAAACAAAGAAAATAAGGAGAGTGGTAAAAAGCACTTTGGCTGCTGAGACGTTAAGCCTTGTAGAGGCGGTGGATATGGCCTTTTATATAAGTCAGATATTGACAGAAATTTTGGGATTAGGAGATTTGGGTAATATACCTACTGACTGTCACATTGACAATAAACCCCTGTGGGAAAATGTGCACTCTACAAAAAGTGTCAATGAAAAGAGGTTACGGATAGACATCGGAAGTTTGAAGCAGATGTTGGACAGAGGGGAAATAACAAAACTTAAATGGGTCGACAGGAGCTATCAACTGTCAGACTGTTTTACGAAGAGAGGGGCGAGTTCACAGAAACTTTTGGATATTGTTAATGAAGGGCGCTTGTTTCTGTGACTGCCTTTTTTCTCTTTCTCGTCCAAACAAATAAAACAAAAGGGGGGGAAATCATGTGTGTGTTTTTGAGTTTCTTGAAATTTTGTTTTCACCTAATTATTTTTTTTCTCCAAGGAAGGGGAGACTGTTAAGTAATGGGTTAAGAGACATTCCAATTAGTTGTCTCATTTATGTTAAGTATCCAGTAATTGACACTGATATGTAAAGGGGCTTCAGGTGGCCCCTGTCGGGTGATGTGCAGTGAGAGTTTTGTGCAGAGGCTGTGGAAGTGAAATAAATGTGTGTTGGTGAAAAGGATCAAGAACTTTAGACTCTTCATATCACAGCAACTAAAATGTCTGACATCTCGGTCTCTGTGTCTCTGTCTGTGTGTCTCTCTGTCTGTGTCGGCTCTTTCTCTGTCTGTCTCTCTCTCTGTCTCTCTCTCTCTCTCTCTCTCTCTGTCTCTCGCTCTCTCTCTCTCTCTGTCTCTCTCTCTCTGTCTGTGTCTCTCTCTCTCTCTCTCTCTGTCTCTCTCTCTCTCTGTCTGTCTCTCTCCATCTGTCTCTCTGTCACTCTCTCTCTGTCTGTGTGTCTCTCGCTCTCTGTGTCTGTGTGTCTACCTCTCTCTCTCCGTCTCTCTCTCTCTCTCTCTCTCGCTCTCCGTCTCTCTCTCTGTCTCTCTCTCTCTCTGTCTGTCTCTCTCTCTCTCTCTGTCTCTCTCTCTGTCTCTCTCTCTCTGTCTCTCTCTCTCTCTGTCTCTATGTCTGTCTCTCTGTCTCTCTCTCTCCCTCTGTCTCTCTGTCTCCCTCTATCCCTCTCTCTCTCTATACCTCTGCCTGACTCTCTGTCTCTAATTCTGAACATCTCTCTCAACTCGGAATGTACCTCTCCCTCCCTACCTCAGGCAGTGTCGCTCTCTCTCACTCACTCTCTCCCTAAATGTCCTTCCCTCTCTCTCTCTCCCTCAGCCCGTCTCTCTCTCTCTCCCTCTGTCCGTCTCTCTCTCTCTCCCTCTGTCCCTCTCTCTCTCTCCCTCCCTCTGTGTCTTTCTCTCTCTCCCTCTGTCCGTCTCTCTCTCTCTCCCTCTGTCCCTCTCTCTCTCTCCCTCCCTCTGTGTCTCTCTCTCTCTCCCTCTACCCGTCTCTCTCTCTCTCCCTCTGTCCCTCTCTCTCTCTCCCTCCCTCTGTGTCTCTCTCTCTCTCCCTCTGCCCGTCTCTCTCTCTCTCTCTCCCTCTGTGTCTCTCTCTCTCTCTCCCTTTGCCCGTCTCTCTCTCTCTCTCCCTCTGTGTCTCTCTCTCTCTCCCTCTGTCCCTCTCTCTCTCTCCCTCCCTCTGTGTCTCTCTCTCTCTCTCCTCTGCCCGTCTCTCTCTCTCTCTCCCTCTGTCCGTCTCTCTCTCTCCCTCTGCCCGTCTCTCTCTCTCTGCCCGTCTCTCTCTCTCTCTCCCTCTGTCCGTCTCTCTCTCTCTCTCTCTCTCCCTCTGCCCGTCTCTCTCTCTCTCTCTGCCCGTCTCTCTCTCTCTCTCCCTCTGTGTCTCTCTCTCTCTCTCCCTCTGCCCGTCTCTCTCTCTCTCCCTCTGTCCGTCTCTCTCTCTCTCTCTCTCCCTCTGTCCGTCTCTCTCTCTCTCCCTCTGCCCGTCTCTCTCTCTCTCTCCCTCTGCCCGTCTCTCTCTCTCTCTCCCTCTGTGTCTCTCTCTCTCTCTCCCTCTGCCCGTCTCTCTCTCTCTCTCTCTGCCCGTCTCTCTCTCTCTCTCCCTCTGTCCCTCGCTCTCTCTCCCTCTGTGTCTCTCTCGCTCTCTCCCTCTGTCCGTCTCTCTCTCTCCCTCTGTGTCTCTCTCGCTCTCCCTCTGTCCGTCTCTCTCTCTCTCCCTCTGTCCGTCTCTCTCTCTCCCTCTGCCCGTCTCTCTCTCTCTCTCTCCCTCTGTCCGTCTCTCTCTCTCCCCCTGCCCGTCTCTCTCTCTCCCTCTGTCCGTCTCTCTCTCTCTCTCCCTCTGTCCGTCTCTCTCTCTCTCTCTCTCTGCCCGTCTCTCTCTCTCTCTCCCTCTGTCCCTCGCTCTCTCTCCCTCTGTGTCTCTCTCGCTCTCTCCCTCTGTCCGTCTCTCTCTCTCCCTCTGTGTCTCTCTCGCTCTCCCTCTGTCCGTCTCTCTCTCTCTCCCTCTGTCCGTCTCTCTCTCTCCCTCTGCGCGTCTCTCTCTCTCTCTCCCTCTGTCCGTCTCTCTCTCTCCCCCTGCCCGTCTCTCTCTCTCTCTCCCTCTGTCCGTCTCTCTCTCTCCCCCTGCCCGTCTCTCTCTCTCTCTCTCTCCCTCTGCCGTCTCTCTCTCTCTCTCCCTCTGCCCGTCTCTCTCTCTCTCTCCCTCTGCCCGTCTCTCTCTCTCCCTCTGTCCGTCTCTCTCTCTCTCCCTCTGCCCGTCTCTCTCTCTCTCTCCCTCTGCCCGTCTCTCTCTCTCTCTCCCTCTGCCCGTCTCTCTCTCTCTCTCTCTCCCTCTGCCCGTCTCTCTCTCTCTCTCTCTGCCTGTCTCTCTCTCTCTCTCCCTCTGTCCGTCTCTCTCTCTCTCTCTCCCTCTGTCCGTCTCTCTCTCTCTCTCTCCCTCAGCCCGTCTCTCTCTCTCTCCCTCTGTCCGTCTCTCTCTCTCTCCCTCTGTCCGTCCCTCTCTCTCTCCCTCAGCCCGTCTCTCTCTCTCCCTCTGTCCGTCTCTCGCTCTCTCCCTCTGTCCGTCTCTCTCTCTCTCTCTCTCCCTCTGTCCGTCTCTCTCTCTCTCCCTCTGCCCGTCTCTCTCTCTCTCTCTCTCCCTCTGTCCGTCTCTCTCTCTCTCCCTCTGTCCGTCTCTCTCTCTCTCCCTCTGTGTCTCTCTCTCTCTCTCCCTCTGTCCGTCTCTCTCTCTCTCTCCCTCTGCCCGTCTCTCTCTCTCTCCCTCTGTGTCTCTCTCTCTCTCTCTGTCCGTCTCTCTCTCTCTCTCCTCTGCCCGTCTCTCTCTCTCTCCCTCTGTCCGTCTCTCTCTCTCTCCCTCTGTCCGTCTCTCGCTCTCTCCCTCTGTCCGTCTCTCTCTCTCTCTCTCTCCCTCTGTCCGTCTCTCTCTCTCTCCCTCTGTCCGTCTCTCTCTCTCTCTCTCTGCCCGTCTCTCTCTCTCTCTCTCTCCCTCTGTCCGTCTCTCTCTCTCTCCCTCTGTCCGTCTCTCTCTCTCTCTCTCTCCCTCTGTCCGTCTCTCTCTCTCTCTCCCTCTGTCCGTCTCTCTCTCTCTCTCCCTCTGTCCGTCTCTCACTCTCTCTCCCTTTGCCCGTCTCTCTCCCTCCTCTGCCCGTCTCTCTCTCTCTCTCCCTCTGTCCGTCTCTCTCTCTCTCCCTCTGTCCGTCTCTCTCTCTCTCTCTCTCCCTCTGTCCGTCTCTCTCTCTCTCTCCCTCTGCCCGTCTCTCTCTCTCTCTCTCCCTCCTCTGCCCGTCTCTCTCTCTCTCTCTCCCTCTGTCCGTCTCTCTCTCTCTCTCTCTCCCTCTGTCCGTCTCTCTCTCTCTCCCTCAGCCCGTCTCTCTCTCTCTCTCTCCGTCTCGCTCTCTCCCTCTGCCCGTCTCTCTCTCTCTCTCTCTCCCTCTGTCCGTCTCTCTCTCTCTCCCTCTGTCCGTCTCTCTCTCTCTCTCCCTTTGCCCGTCTCTCTCCCTCCTCTGCCCGTCTCTCTCTCTCTCTCCCTCTGTCCGTCTCTCTCTCTCCCTCTGTCCGTCTCTCTCTCTCTCCCTCTGTCCCTCTCTCTCTCTCTCTCCCTCTGTCCGTCTCTCTCTCTCCCTCAGCCCGTCTCTCGCTCTCTCCCTCTGTCCGTCTCTCTCTCTCTCTCTCTCCCTCTGTCCGTCTCTCTCTCTCTCTCTCTCTCCCTCTGTCCGTCTCTCTCTCTCTCTCTCTCCCTCTGTCCGTCTCTCTCTCTCTCTCCCTTTGCCCGTCTCTCTCCCTCCTCTGCCCGTCTCTCTCTCTCTCTCCCTCTGTCCGTCTCTCTCTCTCCCTCTGTCCGTCTCTCTCTCTCTCCCTCTGTCCGTCTCTCTCTCTCTCTCTCTGCCCGTCTCTCTCTCTCTCTCTCTCCCTCTGTCCGTCTCTCTCTCTCTCCCTCTGTCCGTCTCTCTCTCTCTCTCTCTCCCTCTGTCCGTCTCTCTCTCTCTCCCTCTGTCCGTCTCTCTCTCTCTCTCCCTCTGTCCGTCTCTCTCTCTCTCTCCCTTTGCCCGTCTCTCTCCCTCCTCTTCCCGTCTCTCTCTCTCTCTCCCTCTGTCCGTCTCTCTCTCTCTCCCTCTGTCCGTCTCTCTCTCTCTCTCTCTCCCTCTGTCCGTCTCTCTCTCTCTCTCCCTCTGCCCGTCTCTCTCTCTCTCTCTCCCTCCTCTGCCCGTCTCTCTCTCTCTCTCCCTCTGTCCGTCTCTCTCTCTCTCTCTCTCTCCCTCTGTCCGTCTCTCTCTCTCTCCCTCTGCCCGTCTCTCTCTCTCTCTCCCTCTGCCCGTCTCTCTCTCTCTCTCCCTCTGTCCGTCTCTCTCTCTCTCCCTCTGCCCGTCTCTCTCTCTCTCCCTCTGTCCGTCTCTCTCTCTCCCTCTGCCCGTCTCTCTCTCTCTCCCTCTGTCCGTCTCTCTCTCTCCCTCTGCCCGTCTCTCTCTCTCTCTCCCTCTGCCCGTCTCTCTCTCTCTCTCTGCCTGTCTCTCTCTCTCTCTCTCCCTCTGTCCGTCTCGCTCTCTCCCTCTGTCCGTCTCTCTCTCTCTCTCTGCCTGTCTCTCTCTCTCTCTCCCTCTGCCCGTCTCTCTCTCTCTCCGTCTGTCCGTCTCTCTCTCTCTCTCTCTGCCTGTCTCTCTCTCTCTCTCTCCCTCTGCCCGTCTCTCTCTCTCTCCGTCTGTCCGTCTCTCTCTCTCTCTCTCTGCCTGTCTCTCTCTCTCTCTCTCCCTCTGCCCGTCTCTCTCTCTCTCCGTCTGTCCGTCTCTCTCTCTCTCTCCCTCTGCCCGTCTCTCTCTCTCCCTCTGCCCGTCTCTCTCTCTCCCCAGTGTCACCCCCTGTGTCACCCCCACCCTGATCCACAATATAATTGATTCTCACCCAGAGTTAATCATCGCTCGTCCTTTTTCAGCACCTTGGAGGAATGCCAAGCTGTCGACCTGTTTATTTGGGGGAGGAACAGAAGAGGTGAGAAGGGGAAGAGAGCGGAGGGCAACATGATCACTCCCTCAGTCGCACCCTCCCACGGACTCTCCCTCCCTCTGTCGCCCCCTCCCTCCATTGCGTACCCGCTCCAGCCCTCCCTCTATCCTCTCTCCCACTTGCCCGCACTGTCTCTCGTACACACAATCTGTCTCTCGTACACTCTCTCTCTCTCGTACACTCTCTCTCTCGTACACCCTCTCTCCCTCGTACACACTCTCTCTTGTACACCCCCTCTCTCTCGTACACACCCTCTCTCTCGTACACACCCTCTCTCTCGTACACACCCTCTCTCTCTCGTACACACTCTCTCCCTCGTACACACCCTCTCTCTCGTACACACTCTCTCTCGTACACACCCTCTCTCTCGTACACACCCTCTCTCTCGTACACTCTCTCTCTCGTGCACTCTCTCTCGTACACTCTCTCTCTCTCGTACACACCCTCTCTCCCTCGTACACACTCTCTCTCGTACACACCCTCTCTCTCCTACACACTCTCTCTCGTACACACCCTCTCTCTCGTACACACCCTCTCTCTCGTGCACTCTCTCTCGTACACTCTCTCTCTCTCGTACACACCCTCTCTCCCTCGTACACACTCTCTCTCGTACACACCCTCTCTCTCCTACACACTCTCTCTCGTACACACCCTCTCTCTCGTACACACCCTCTCTCTCGTACACACCCTCTCTCTCGTGCACACTCTCTCTCGTGCACACTCTCTC
>NW_027309506.1:0-30247 GCF_047496885.1 Scyliorhinus torazame | reverse complement strand
TAACCCCTCCCCCCCACTGACCATAACCCCTCCCCCACTGTCCCTAACCCCCCCCCCCCTGTCCCTAACCCTCCCCCCCACTGACACCTAACCCCTCCCCCACTCGTCCTACCCCCCCCACTGTCCCCTAACCCCTCCCCCCCACTGACCCTAACCCTCCCCCCCACTGTCCCTAACCCCTCCCCCCACTGTCCCTAACCCCTCCCCCCCACTGACCCTAACCCCTCCCCCCACTGTCCCTAACCCCTCCCCCCCACTGTCCCTAACCCTCCCCCCCACTGTCCCTAACCCCTCCCCCCCACTGACCCTAACCCCTCCCCCACTGTCCCTAACCCCTCCCCCCACTGACCCTAACCCTCCCCCCACTGTCCCTAACCCCTCCCCCCACTGTCCCTAACCCCTCCCCCCACTGTCCCTAACCCCTCCCCCACTGTCCCTAACCCCTCCCCCCACTGACCCTAACCCCTCCCCCCACTGTCCCTAACCCCTCCCCCACTGACCCTAACCCCTCCCCCACTGACCCTAAACCCCCTCCCCCCACTGTCCCTAACCCCTCCCCCACTGTCCCTAACCCCTCCCCCACTGTCCCTAACCCCTCCCCCCACTGTCCCTAACCCCTCCCCCCACTGTCCCTAACCCCTCCCCCACTGACCCTAACCCCTCCCCCCACTGTCCCTAACCCCTCCCCCCACTGTCCCTAACCCCTCCCCCACTGACCCTAACCCCTCCCCCCACTGTCCCTAACCCCTCCCCCCACTGTCCCTAACCCCTCCCCCACTGACCCTAACCCCTCCCCCCCACTGTCCCTAACCCCTCCCCCCACTGTCCCTAACCCCTCCCCCACTGTCCCTAACCCCTCCCCCCACTGTCCCTAACCCCTCCCCACTGTCCCTAACCCCTCCCCCCCACTGTCCCTAACCCCTCCCCCCACTGTCCCTAACCCCTCCCCCCCACTGACCCTAACCCCTCCCCCACTGTCCCTAACCCCTCCCCCCACTGACCCTAACCCCTCCCCCCACTGACCCTAACCCCTCCCCCCACTGACCCTAACCCCTCCCCCCACTGTCCCTAACCCCTCCCCCCACTGTCCCTAACCCCTCCCCCCACTGACCCTAACCCCTCCCCCCACTGTCCCTAACCCCTCCCCCCACTGACCCTAACCCCTCCCCCCACTGACCCTAACCCCTCCCCCCACTGTCCCTAACCCCTCCCCCCACTGTCCCTAACCCCTCCCCCCACTGACCCTAACCCCTCCCCCCACTGTCCCTAACCCTCCCCCCACTGTCCCTAACCCCTCCCCCACTGACCCTAACCCCTCCCCCCCACTGTCCCTAACCCCTCCCCCCCACTGTCCCTAACCCCTCCCCCACTGTCCCTAACCCCTCCCCACTGTCCCTAACCCCTCCCCCACTGTCCCTAACCCCTCCCCCACTGTCCCTAACCCCTCCCCCCACTGACCCTAACCCCTCCCCCCACTGACCCTAACCCCTCCCCCACTGTCCCTAACCCTCCCCCACTGTCCCTAACCCCTCCCCCACTGTCCCTAACCCCTCCCCCACTGTCCCTAACCCCTCCCCCACTGTCCCTAACCCCTCCTCAGTGCGCGTGCGCGGTGGCCTCCATCGGATCCTCCCCCCCCGGGAGGCAGCCTCTCCCTCCCCGCCGCACACTCCCCCCCGCCCCGCCCCGGGTTACCTGCCTCCTCTCCCTCCCTCTCCAGCGGCGCTGCCGCCTCAGTCCGTCCGCCTCCCCCAACCCCGCGCGGCGCAGCGCTTCCGGCCGACCTGACTGCAAGATGGCGGCGGGGGAGAGGGGCGGGCTGGGGCAGTGCGCAGGCGCCGACCCCGCCCCTCGCCTTCTGTGCCCGCCTCCTACAACCCCGCCCACTCCCCTCCTGCTCTCTCCCGCTGCAGCCCCGCCCCCGGCCCCGCCCCTCCGCCTCGCCCCGTTCCCGGCCCCGCCCCGTTCTCGGCCCCGCCCTCGTGCCGTTCCGCATTCTTGTTCCCTTCTCTTCCCCCCCTTGACCCCCAAGGCGCCTGCGCGTCGCGTGGTCACACCGACAGGAAGCCAACCTTGCATCACGTGTGCCCGCCGCCATCTTTATGAGGGGCAGGAAGCAGTCCTCCGACAGGAAGCCAACCTTGCCTCCCCTGTGCCCGCCGCCATCTTTATGAGGGGCAGGAAGCAGTCCTCCGACAGGAAGCCAACCTTGCCTCCCGTGTGCCCGCCGCCATCTTTATGAGGGGCAGGAAGCAGTCCTCCGACAGGAAGCCAACCTTGCATCCCGTGTGCCCGCCGCCATCTTTATGAGGGGCAGGAAGCAGTCCTCCGACACCAGGTTGAAGTCCAACAGGTTTGTTTGGAATCACTAGCTTTCGGAGCGCTGCTCCTTCCTGAGGTGAATGAAGAGGTTCGTACATCCCGCCCCGTATTTCAGATCTCTCCAGCCTCCCGAGAATACACAAGGCCGACACACCAGGCCGCCCTACCCAGTTGAAGCAGGGACATTCCCGTCACAATGGAGGTCCCGGCTCCAGCATCCCCGTGACGACGGGACTGCTGCCTCCGTGCTCAACACCGCCACTGCCGATCTCCAGGCCCAATCCTGCAACCCATCCGCTTCCTCCCGGATCGCAACGTCTTCACTCCGACAACAAGGTCTTCATCCAGAGCCATGGGGACCGAACCCGCACCCAATACGCCAACCTCTTCATGCACCAGTTTGAACAGGACCTCCTCACCGCACAGGACCGTCAACCGACGTTATACACCAGATACATCCATGACATTTTGTTCCTTTGGACCCACGGCGAAGAATCACTGAAACGATGACATCAATAAGTTCCATCCAACCATCAGGCTCACCATGGACTACTCTCCAGAATCGGTTGCATTCTTGGACACACTCGTCTCCATCAAGGACGGTCACCTCAGCACTTCGCTTTACCGCAAACCCACGGATAACCTCTTGGTGCTCCACTTCTCCAGCTTCCACCCTACACACATTAAAGAAGCCATCCCCTATGGACAAGCGCTCCGTATACACAGGATCTGCTCAGACGAGGAGGAGCGTAACAGACATCTACAGACGTTGAAAGATGCCCTCGTACGAACGGGATATGGCGCTCGACTCATCGATCGACAGTTCCAACGCGCCACAGCGAAAAACCGGACCGACCTCCTCAGAAGACAAACATGGGACACAACCGACAGAATACCCTTCGTCGTCCAGTACTTCCCCGGAGCGGAGAAACTACGACATCTTCTTCACAGCCTTCAACACGTCATCGATGAAGATGAACATCTTGCCAAGGTCATCCCCACACCCCCACTACTTGCCTTCAAACAACCGCGCCACCTCAAACGAACCATTGTTTGCAGCAAACTACCCAGCCTTCAGAACAGTGACCACGACACCACACAACCCTGCCATGGCAATCTCTGCAAGACGTGCCAGATCATCGACATGGATACCACCATGACACGTGAGAACACCACCCACCAGGTACGTGGTACATACTCGTGCGACTCGGCCAACGTTGTCTACCTCATACGCTGCAGGAAAGGATGTCCCGAAGCGTGGTACATTGGCGAGACCATGCAGACGCTGCGACAACGAATGAACGGACATCGCGCAACAATCACCAGGCAGGAATGTTCCCTTCCAGTCGGGGAACACTTCAGCAGTCAAGGGCATTCAGCCTCTGATCTCCGGGTAAGCGTTCTCCAAGGCGGCCTTCAGGACGCGCAACAACGCAGAATCGCCGAGCGGAAACTTATAGCCAAGTTCCGCACACATGAGTGCGGCCTCAACCGGGACCTGGGATTCATGTCACATTACATTCATCCCCCACCATCTGGCCTGCGAAATCCTACCAACTGTCCTGGCTTGGTACAATTCACACCTCTTTAACCTGGGGTCACCCCATCTCTGGATCTGTAAAGATTTAATCACCTGCTAATGCTCACATTCCAAGCATTGTCTGGCATCTTTGAATTTGTCTATATATATGTTTCTGGAACCTCTTCATTCACCTGAGGAAGGAGCAGCGCTCCGAAAGCTAGTGATTCGAAACAAACCTGTTGGACTTTGACCTGGTGTTGTGAGACTTCGTACTGTGCTCACCCCAGTCCAACTCCGGCACCTCCACATCATCTTTATGAGGGGCGGAAAAGGAGGGAGAGAGACAACTAGACTGGGGGAGACAGAGGGGCAACTCGCCCCATCCATGGGGGCGACAGGACTATAAATGGCTGTGGCTCTGAAGCTTCAGGGAGGAGATGGGAGTGGACAAGGTTCAGAGTGAGTAGATGGAGATAGTGTCAGTGAGTGTGAACAGCTGTAGAGTAGACGGCGATAGTGTCAGTGAGTGTGAACAGATGTAGAGTAGACGACGACAGTGTCAGTGAGTGTGAACAGATGTAGAGTAGACGGCGATAGTGTCAGTGAGTGTGAACAGCTGTAGAGTAGATGGAGATCTTGTCAGTGAGTGTGAACAGCTGTAGAGTAGATGGCGATAGTGTCAGTGAGTGTGAACATCTGTAGAGTATACGGCGATAGTGTCAGTGAGTGTGAACAGCTGTAGAGTAGATGGAGATCTTGTCAGTGAGTGTGAACAGCTGTAGAGTAGATGGCGATAGTGTCAGTGAGTGTGAACAGCTGTAGAGTAGATGGAGATAGTGTCAGTGAGTGTGAACAGCTGTAGAGTAGTTGGAGATCGTGTCAGTGAGTGTGAACACCTGTAGAGTAGACGGCGATCGTGTCAGTGAGTGTGAACAGCTGTAGAGTATACAGTGATAGTGTCAGTGAGTGTGAACAGATGTAGAGTAGACGGCGATAGTGTCAGTGAGTGTGAACAGCTGTAGAGTAGACGGCGATAGTGTCAGTGAGTGTGAACAGCTGTAGAGTAGATGGAGATCTTGTCAGTGAGTGTGAACAGCTGTAGAGTAGATGGCGATAGTGTCAGTGAGTGTGAATAGCTGTAGAGTAGACGGCGATAGTGTCAGTGAGTGTGAACAGCTGTAGAGTATACGGCGATAGTGTCAGTGAGTGTGAACAGCTGTAGAGTAGATGGAGATCTTGTCTGAGTGTGAACAGCTGTAGAGTAGATGGCGATAGTGTCAGTGAGTGTGAACAGCTGTAGAGTAGATGGAGATAGTGTCAGTGAGTGTGAACAGCTGTAGAGTAGTTGGAGATCGTGTCAGTGAGTGTGAACAGCTGTAGAGTAGTTGGAGATCGTGTCAGTGAGTGTGAACACCTGTAGAGTAGACGGCGATCGTGTCAGTGAGTGTGAACAGCTGTAGAGTATACAGTGATAGTGTCAGTGAGTGTGAACAGATGTAGAGTAGACGGCGATAGTGTCAGTGAGTGTGAACAGCTGTAGAGTATACGGCGATAGTGTCAGTGAGTGTGAACAGCTGTAGAGTATACGGCGATAGTGTCTGAGTGTGAACAGTTGTAGAGTAGACGGTGAAAGTGTCAGTGAGTGTGAACAGATGTCGAGTAGACGGCGATAGTGTCAGTGAGTGTGAACAGCTGTAGAGTATACGGCGATAGTGTCTGAGTGTGAACAGCTGTAGAGTAGACGGCGATAGTGTCAGTGAGTGTGAACAGATGTAGAGTAGACGGCGATAGTGTCAGTGAGTGTGAACAACTGTAGAGTAGATGGAGATCTTGTCAGTGAGTGTGAACAGCTGTAGAGTAGATGGCGATAGTGTCAGTGAGTGTGAACAGCTGTAGAGTAGATGGCGATAGTGTCAGTGAGTGTGAACAGCTGTAGAGTAGACGGCGATAGTGTCAGTGTGAACAGCTGTAGAGTAGACGGCGATAGTGTCAGTGAGTGTGAACAGCTGTAGAGTAGATGGCGATAGTGTCAGTGAGTGTGAACAGCTGTAGAGTAGATGGCGATAGTGTCAGTGAGTGTGAACAGCTGTAGAGTAGACGGCGATAGTGTCTGAGTGTGAACAGCTGTAGAGTAGATGGCGATTATGTCAGTGAGTGTGAACAGCTGTGTTGATTCACAATCCGTGTCAAACTCACATTTAGTCCTCTTAATAACATTAGTTTTGCAAAAGAGCTCCGTGTATCTTTGTGATCCGTCAGCGTTTAACCCTCACACACACCCTCACACACACCCTCACACACACCCTCACACACACCCTCACACCCACCTCACACACCCCCTCACACACACCCTCACACACCCCCCTCACACTCCCTCACACACTCTCACACACACCATCACACACCATCACACGCCCTCACACACCCTCACACACACCCTCACACACACCCTCACACAACCTCACACCCCCTCACACACACCCTCACACACACCCTCACACGCACCCTCACACGCACCCTCTCACACATCCTTACACACACCCTCACACACTCCCTCACACACTCCCTCAAACCCCTTCCACACACACCCCCACACCCCCTCACACACACTTACACACACCCTCACACACCCCACACCCTCAAACATACCCCCTCCACACCCCACACACCCCCTCCACACCCACCCTCACACACTCCCTCGCACACCCCCACACACCCACCCCCACACACCCCCTCACACCCCCTCCACACACCTCCTACAACCCCCTCACTCACACCATTACGCACACCCTCACACATCCTCACACACACCCTCACACACTCCCTCACCCCCCCACACACACCCCCTCGCACACACCCTCACACACACCCTTACACACCCTCACACACATCCCACCCCCTCCCCCCACACACCCCCCAACACCCCCCTCACACACACCATCACACACACCCTCACACACACCCTCACACACACCCTTACACACACCCTCACACACCCTCACACACACCCTCACACCCATCCCACCCCACACACACCCTCACACACACCATCACACCCTCCACATCCCCTCACACGCACCCTCACACCACCCCCCACCCCTACCAGACCCCCCACACACTCCCTCACACACCCCACCCCCCCTCAACCCCCCTCACCCCCCCCCACACACCCCCTCCACACCCTCCCCTCCCGGCTCCTCCTCCCCCCCCCGACCCCCACCTCCCCACCTCCCCTCCCAACCCCCCCACCTCCCCTCCCGGCTCCTCCTCCCCTCCCGGCCCCCTGCCCTCCCCTCCCGGCCCCCCCACCTCCCCTCCCGGCCCCCCCACCTCCCCTCCCAGCCCCCCCACCTCCCCTCCCAGCCCCCCCACCTCCCCTCCCGGCCCCCACCTCCCCTCCCGGCCCCCACCTCCCCTCCCGGCCCCCACCTCCCCTCCCAGCTCCTCCTCCCACCAGGTCCCCCTCCCACTCCATCAACTCCTTACAGATATCTGACACCTCCCCCTCCCCTATTTCATCCCTGGTCAGGACCTTGCCCGCCCCAGAGGGCAGCACCTCTTTCCTGGCCAAGTTCTGATCCTGCAGACACCTAAAACCATTCCATACCCTTCCTGCAGGTCCTCCAACCCTGCGAATACGCCCCCTGCAAGCAAGTCCCTGAAATACGCGATCCCCACCTGCCATCACCCCCTGAACCTCGCATCCAGCCCCCTCCAAGAAAGCTGGCCGCAGTCACGGGCCCTTCCCCACCCCCACAAACCCCCAGCTCCGTCATCTTCACTGTCTGCACCTCCCCCCCCCCCCCAACGACAGCACATCCCAGCTCTGAAACCCCCTCCCCTCCTCCAGCCCAGCCTGGTTCAGTTAGTGTCGCTGGGACCAGCTCCGCGAAGCTAGGTCCCCAAATACCTAACACTCGCCCCCCCCCCCCACCCTCATCGAAAACTGCCCCAGTCTCCTTCCCTGCCCTCTGGCGTTCATCGGGAATACCCCACTCCTTCCCATGTTCAGGTTCTATCCCGAAAACCGGCCACATTCCCCCAGGCTCCCCACGATGGCTCCGATGCTGTCCAAAGGGTCCGAGATGTACAATAACAGCGAGAACGTGTACTCGACCCCCGATTGCCCAGTCCCTCTCCAATCCCTCACCGCGCAAAGCACCATTACCGGCGACTCTGTCGCCAAGGCGAAAACTAACGGGGAGAGCGGGCGCCCTTGTCTCGTCCCCCGACGCAGTCCGAAACACCCCGAACGCGCTCAGTCCACCCGCACGCTCGCCGCCGGTGCCTTGTACAAACCCCTGCCCGCACCCGAACCGCCCCAGCGACCCATCAGCAAAGACGCCCACTCCACCCCATCAAACACCTTCTCCACATCCATCGCCACCTCCTGCCCCTCCGAGGGCAACATAATCACGTTGAGTAACCTCCGCGTCTGATCCGCGCCTCTCACCCTCGGCACACAGTCCTCGGTCCGCGATGCCAACACCTTCGCCAGCAAGTTGGCGTCGACATTCAGGAACGATATCGGGCGGTACGACCCACGCTGTTCCGGATCCTTGTCCTTCTTCAATATCCGGGAGATGGAAGCCTGCAATAGTGCGGGGGGGGGGGGTTCCCCTCCTCTCCTTCGCCTCATTATATAATTATACACCCTCACCAGCAGTGGCTCCAGATTCCCCCCCAAACCTTTTATAAAACTCTACCAGGAGCACGGTGGCGCAGTGGTTAGCACTGAAGCCTCACGGCGCCGAGGTCCCAGGTTCGATCCCGGCTCTGGGTCACTGTCCGTGTGGAGTTTGCACATTCTCACCGTGTCTGCGTGGGTCTGACCCCCACAACACAAAGATGTGCAGGGTAGGTGGATTGGCCTCGCTAAATTGCCTCTTAATTGGGAAAAAAATAATAATTGAGTACTCTGAATTGGTTTTTGAAATACTCTGCGGGAATCTATCTGGCCCCGGGGCCTTCCCTGCCTGCGTCGCCCATACTCCATCCACCAGCTCCCTCAGGCCGATCGGGCCCCTCAATCCCGCTCCCAGCACCTCCTTCACTTTGAGAAACTCCAACCTGTCCCGGAACCGCGACATCCACTTCCCCCCGGGCCGACTCATAATACAAACCTCGAACACGCCATTCACCCCCTCTGGGTCCAACACCTACCGACCCTTATCATCCCTCACCCTACCGATCACCGTCCCGCCTCCTGCTGCCTCAACTGATGGGCCAACACCCTGCTCGCCTTCTCCCCGTACTCGTACACTGTCCCTCTGACCCTCGCAGCTGCCCCTTCTCCCCGTACACTGCCCCTCTGACCCTCGCAGCTGCCCCTTCTCCCCGTACACTGCCCCTCTGACCCTCGCAGCTGTCCCTCTGACCCTCGCAGCTGCCCATTCTCCCCGTACACTGTCCCTCTGACCCTCGCAGCTGCCCCTTCCCCCCCGTACACTGTCCCTCTGACCCTCGCAGCTGCCCATTCTCCCCGTACACTGTCCCTCTGACCCTCGCAGCTGCCCCTTCCCCCCCGTACACTGCCCCACTGACCCTCGCAGCTGTCCCTTCCCCCCGTACACTGCCTCTCTGACCCTCGCTGCTGCCCCTTCTCCCCGTACACTGCCTCTCTGACCCTCGCAGCTGCCCCTCTGACCCTCGCAGCTGCCCCTTCCCCCCGTACACTGCCTCTCTGACCCTCGCTGCTGCCCCTTCTCCCCGTACACTGCCTCTCTGACCCTCGCAGCTGCCCCTCTGACCCTCGCAGCTGCCCATTCTCCCCGTACACTGCCTCTCTGACCCTCGCTGCTGCCCCTTCTCCCCGTACACTGCCTCTCTGACCCTCGCAGCTGCCCCTTCCCCCCGTACACTGCCTCTCTGACCCTCGCTGCTGCCCCTTCTCCCCGTACACTGCCTCTCTGACCCTCGCAGCTGCCCCTCTGACCCTCGCAGCTGCCCCTTCTCCCCGTACACTGCCTCTCTGACCCTCGCTGCTGCCCCTTCTCCCCGTACACTGCCCCTCTGACCCTCGCAGCTGCCCCTCTGACCCTCGCAGCTGCCCCTTCTCCCCGTACACTGCCTCTCTGACCCTCGCTGCTGCCCCTTCTCCCCGTACACTGCCCCTCTGACCCTCGCAGCTGCCCCTTCTCCCCGTACACTACCCCTCGGAACCTCGCAGCTGTCCCTCTGACCCTCGCAGCTGCCCCTCGGACCCTTGCTGCTGCCCCTTCTCCCCGTACACTGCCCCTCGGAACCTCGCAGCTGTCCCTCTGACCCTCGCAGCTGCCCCTCGGACCCTTGCTGCTGCCCCTTCTCCCCGTACACTGCCCCTCGGAACCTCGCAGCTGCCCCTCTGACCCTCACAGCTGCCCCTTCCCCCCCGTACACTGCCCCTCTGACCCTCGCAGCTGCCCCTTCTCCCGTACACTGCCCCACTGACCCTCGCAGCTGTCCCTCTGACCCTCACAGCTGCCCCTTCCCCCCCGTACACTGCCCCTCTGACCCTCGCAGCTGCGCCTCTGACCCTCGCTGCTGCCCCTTCTCCCTGTACACTGCCCCTCTGACCCTCGCAGCTGCCCCTTCTCCCCGTACACTGCCCCTCGGAACCTCACAGCTGTCCCTCTGACCCTCGCAGTTGCCCCTTCTCCCCGTACACTGCCCCCCTGACCCTCGCAGCTGCCCCTTCTCCCCGTACACTGCCCCTCGGAACCTCGCAGCTGTCCCTCTGACCCTCGCAGCTGCCCCTTCTCCCCGTACACTGCCCCTCGGAACCTCGCAGCTGTCCCTCTGACCCTCGCAGTTGCCCCTTCTCCCCGTACACTGCCCCCCTGACCCTCGCAGCTGCTCCTTCTCCCCGTACACTGCCCCTCGGAACCTCGCAGCTGTCCCTCTGTCCCTCGCAGCTGCCCCTCTGACCCTCGCAGCTGCCCCTTCTCCCCGTACACTGCCCCTCGGAACCTCGCAGCTGTCCCTCTGACCCTCGCAGCTGCCCATTCTCCCCGTACACTGCCCCTCTGACCCTCGCAGCTGCCCCTTCTCCCCGTACACTGCCCCTCGGATCTCGCAGCTGTCCCTCTGACCCTCGCAGTTGCCCCTTCTCCCCGTACACTGCCACCCTGACCCTCGCAGCTGCCCCTTCTCCCCGTACACTGCCCCTCGGAACCTCGCAGCTGTCCCTCTGTCCCTCGCAGCTGCCCCTCTGACCCTCGCAGCTGCCCCTTCTCCCCGTACACTGCCCCTCGGAACCTCGCAGCTGTCCCTCTGACCCTCGCAGCTGCCCATTCTCCCCGTACACTGTCCCTCTGACCCTCACAGCTGCCCCTTCTCCACGTACACTGTCCCTCTGACCCTCGCAGCTGCCCCTTCCCCCCCGTACACTGCCCCTCTGACCCTCACAGCTGCCCCTTCCCCCCTGTACACTGCCCCTCTGACCCTCGCAGCTGCCCCTTCTCCCCGTACACTGTCCCTCTGACCCTCACAGCTGCCCCTTCCCCCCCGTACGCTGCCCCCTGACCCTCGCAGCTGCCCCTTCTCCCCGTACACTGCCCCTCTGACCCTCACAGCTGCCCCTTCCCCCCGTACACTGCCCCTCTGACCCTCGCAGCTGCCCCTTCCCCCCCGTACACTGCCCCTCGGAACCTCGCAGCTGCCCCTTCCCCCCCGTACACTGTCCCTCTGACCCTCGCAGCTGCCCCTTCCCCCCCGTACACTGCCCCTCTGACCCTCACAGCTGCCCCTTCCCCCCCGTACACTGCCCCTCTGACCCTCGCAGCTGTCCCTCTGACCCTCGCAGCTGCCCATTCTCCCCGTACACTGCCTCTCTGACCCTCGCAGCTGCCCCTTCTCCCCGTACACTGCCCCACTGACCCTCGCAGCTGCCCCTCTGACCCTCGCAGCTGCCGCTCTGACCCTCGCGCCACAGCGAAAAACCGGACCGACCTCCTCAGAAGACAAACATGGGACACAACCGACAGAATACCCTTCGTCGTCCAGTACTTCCCCGGAGCGGAGAAACTACGACATCTTCTTCACAGCCTTCAACACGTCATCGATGAAGATGAACATCTTGCCAAGGTCATCCCCACACCCCCACTACTTGCCTTCAAACAACCGCGCCACCTCAAACGAACCATTGTTTGCAGCAAACTACCCAGCCTTCAGAACAGTGACCACGACACCACACAACCCTGCCATGGCAATCTCTGCAAGACGTGCCAGATCATCGACATGGATACCACCATGACACGTGAGAACACCACCCACCAGGTACGTGGTACATACTCGTGCGACTCGGCCAACGTTGTCTACCTCATACGCTGCAGGAAAGGATGTCCCGAAGCGTGGTACATTGGCGAGACCATGCAGACGCTGCGACAACGAATGAACGGACATCGCGCAACAATCACCAGGCAGGAATGTTCCCTTCCAGTCGGGGAACACTTCAGCAGTCAAGGGCATTCAGCCTCTGATCTCCGGGTAAGCGTTCTCCAAGGCGGCCTTCAGGACGCGCAACAACGCAGAATCGCCGAGCGGAAACTTATAGCCAAGTTCCGCACACATGAGTGCGGCCTCAACCGGGACCTGGGATTCATGTCACATTACATTCATCCCCCACCATCTGGCCTGCGAAATCCTACCAACTGTCCTGGCTTGGTACAATTCACACCTCTTTAACCTGGGGTCACCCCATCTCTGGATCTGTAAAGATTTAATCACCTGCTAATGCTCACATTCCAAGCATTGTCTGGCATCTTTGAATTTGTCTATATATATGTTTCTGGAACCTCTTCATTCACCTGAGGAAGGAGCAGCGCTCCGAAAGCTAGTGATTCGAAACAAACCTGTTGGACTTTGACCTGGTGTTGTGAGACTTCGTACTGTGCTCACCCCAGTCCAACTCCGGCACCTCCACATCATCTTTATGAGGGGCGGAAAAGGAGGGAGAGAGACAACTAGACTGGGGGAGACAGAGGGGCAACTCGCCCCATCCATGGGGGCGACAGGACTATAAATGGCTGTGGCTCTGAAGCTTCAGGGAGGAGATGGGAGTGGACAAGGTTCAGAGTGAGTAGATGGAGATAGTGTCAGTGAGTGTGAACAGCTGTAGAGTAGACGGCGATAGTGTCAGTGAGTGTGAACAGATGTAGAGTAGACGACGACAGTGTCAGTGAGTGTGAACAGATGTAGAGTAGACGGCGATAGTGTCAGTGAGTGTGAACAGCTGTAGAGTAGATGGAGATCTTGTCAGTGAGTGTGAACAGCTGTAGAGTAGATGGCGATAGTGTCAGTGAGTGTGAACATCTGTAGAGTATACGGCGATAGTGTCAGTGAGTGTGAACAGCTGTAGAGTAGATGGAGATCTTGTCAGTGAGTGTGAACAGCTGTAGAGTAGATGGCGATAGTGTCAGTGAGTGTGAACAGCTGTAGAGTAGATGGAGATAGTGTCAGTGAGTGTGAACAGCTGTAGAGTAGTTGGAGATCGTGTCAGTGAGTGTGAACACCTGTAGAGTAGACGGCGATCGTGTCAGTGAGTGTGAACAGCTGTAGAGTATACAGTGATAGTGTCAGTGAGTGTGAACAGATGTAGAGTAGACGGCGATAGTGTCAGTGAGTGTGAACAGCTGTAGAGTAGACGGCGATAGTGTCAGTGAGTGTGAACAGCTGTAGAGTAGATGGAGATCTTGTCAGTGAGTGTGAACAGCTGTAGAGTAGATGGCGATAGTGTCAGTGAGTGTGAATAGCTGTAGAGTAGACGGCGATAGTGTCAGTGAGTGTGAACAGCTGTAGAGTATACGGCGATAGTGTCAGTGAGTGTGAACAGCTGTAGAGTAGATGGAGATCTTGTCTGAGTGTGAACAGCTGTAGAGTAGATGGCGATAGTGTCAGTGAGTGTGAACAGCTGTAGAGTAGATGGAGATAGTGTCAGTGAGTGTGAACAGCTGTAGAGTAGTTGGAGATCGTGTCAGTGAGTGTGAACAGCTGTAGAGTAGTTGGAGATCGTGTCAGTGAGTGTGAACACCTGTAGAGTAGACGGCGATCGTGTCAGTGAGTGTGAACAGCTGTAGAGTATACAGTGATAGTGTCAGTGAGTGTGAACAGATGTAGAGTAGACGGCGATAGTGTCAGTGAGTGTGAACAGCTGTAGAGTATACGGCGATAGTGTCAGTGAGTGTGAACAGCTGTAGAGTATACGGCGATAGTGTCTGAGTGTGAACAGTTGTAGAGTAGACGGTGAAAGTGTCAGTGAGTGTGAACAGATGTCGAGTAGACGGCGATAGTGTCAGTGAGTGTGAACAGCTGTAGAGTATACGGCGATAGTGTCTGAGTGTGAACAGCTGTAGAGTAGACGGCGATAGTGTCAGTGAGTGTGAACAGATGTAGAGTAGACGGCGATAGTGTCAGTGAGTGTGAACAACTGTAGAGTAGATGGAGATCTTGTCAGTGAGTGTGAACAGCTGTAGAGTAGATGGCGATAGTGTCAGTGAGTGTGAACAGCTGTAGAGTAGATGGCGATAGTGTCAGTGAGTGTGAACAGCTGTAGAGTAGACGGCGATAGTGTCAGTGTGAACAGCTGTAGAGTAGACGGCGATAGTGTCAGTGAGTGTGAACAGCTGTAGAGTAGATGGCGATAGTGTCAGTGAGTGTGAACAGCTGTAGAGTAGATGGCGATAGTGTCAGTGAGTGTGAACAGCTGTAGAGTAGACGGCGATAGTGTCTGAGTGTGAACAGCTGTAGAGTAGATGGCGATTATGTCAGTGAGTGTGAACAGCTGTGTTGATTCACAATCCGTGTCAAACTCACATTTAGTCCTCTTAATAACATTAGTTTTGCAAAAGAGCTCCGTGTATCTTTGTGATCCGTCAGCGTTTAACCCTCACACACACCCTCACACACACCCTCACACACACCCTCACACACACCCTCACACCCACCTCACACACCCCCTCACACACACCCTCACACACCCCCCTCACACTCCCTCACACACTCTCACACACACCATCACACACCATCACACGCCCTCACACACCCTCACACACACCCTCACACACACCCTCACACAACCTCACACCCCCTCACACACACCCTCACACACACCCTCACACGCACCCTCACACGCACCCTCTCACACATCCTTACACACACCCTCACACACTCCCTCACACACTCCCTCAAACCCCTTCCACACACACCCCCACACCCCCTCACACACACTTACACACACCCTCACACACCCCACACCCTCAAACATACCCCCTCCACACCCCACACACCCCCTCCACACCCACCCTCACACACTCCCTCGCACACCCCCACACACCCACCCCCACACACCCCCTCACACCCCCTCCACACACCTCCTACAACCCCCTCACTCACACCATTACGCACACCCTCACACATCCTCACACACACCCTCACACACTCCCTCACCCCCCCACACACACCCCCTCGCACACACCCTCACACACACCCTTACACACCCTCACACACATCCCACCCCCTCCCCCCACACACCCCCCAACACCCCCCTCACACACACCATCACACACACCCTCACACACACCCTCACACACACCCTTACACACACCCTCACACACCCTCACACACACCCTCACACCCATCCCACCCCACACACACCCTCACACACACCATCACACCCTCCACATCCCCTCACACGCACCCTCACACCACCCCCCACCCCTACCAGACCCCCCACACACTCCCTCACACACCCCACCCCCCCTCAACCCCCCTCACCCCCCCCCACACACCCCCTCCACACCCTCCCCTCCCGGCTCCTCCTCCCCCCCCCGACCCCCACCTCCCCACCTCCCCTCCCAACCCCCCCACCTCCCCTCCCGGCTCCTCCTCCCCTCCCGGCCCCCTGCCCTCCCCTCCCGGCCCCCCCACCTCCCCTCCCGGCCCCCCCACCTCCCCTCCCAGCCCCCCCACCTCCCCTCCCAGCCCCCCCACCTCCCCTCCCGGCCCCCACCTCCCCTCCCGGCCCCCACCTCCCCTCCCGGCCCCCACCTCCCCTCCCAGCTCCTCCTCCCACCAGGTCCCCCTCCCACTCCATCAACTCCTTACAGATATCTGACACCTCCCCCTCCCCTATTTCATCCCTGGTCAGGACCTTGCCCGCCCCAGAGGGCAGCACCTCTTTCCTGGCCAAGTTCTGATCCTGCAGACACCTAAAACCATTCCATACCCTTCCTGCAGGTCCTCCAACCCTGCGAATACGCCCCCTGCAAGCAAGTCCCTGAAATACGCGATCCCCACCTGCCATCACCCCCTGAACCTCGCATCCAGCCCCCTCCAAGAAAGCTGGCCGCAGTCACGGGCCCTTCCCCACCCCCACAAACCCCCAGCTCCGTCATCTTCACTGTCTGCACCTCCCCCCCCCCCCCAACGACAGCACATCCCAGCTCTGAAACCCCCTCCCCTCCTCCAGCCCAGCCTGGTTCAGTTAGTGTCGCTGGGACCAGCTCCGCGAAGCTAGGTCCCCAAATACCTAACACTCGCCCCCCCCCCCCCACCCTCATCGAAAACTGCCCCAGTCTCCTTCCCTGCCCTCTGGCGTTCATCGGGAATACCCCACTCCTTCCCATGTTCAGGTTCTATCCCGAAAACCGGCCACATTCCCCCAGGCTCCCCACGATGGCTCCGATGCTGTCCAAAGGGTCCGAGATGTACAATAACAGCGAGAACGTGTACTCGACCCCCGATTGCCCAGTCCCTCTCCAATCCCTCACCGCGCAAAGCACCATTACCGGCGACTCTGTCGCCAAGGCGAAAACTAACGGGGAGAGCGGGCGCCCTTGTCTCGTCCCCCGACGCAGTCCGAAACACCCCGAACGCGCTCAGTCCACCCGCACGCTCGCCGCCGGTGCCTTGTACAAACCCCTGCCCGCACCCGAACCGCCCCAGCGACCCATCAGCAAAGACGCCCACTCCACCCCATCAAACACCTTCTCCACATCCATCGCCACCTCCTGCCCCTCCGAGGGCAACATAATCACGTTGAGTAACCTCCGCGTCTGATCCGCGCCTCTCACCCTCGGCACACAGTCCTCGGTCCGCGATGCCAACACCTTCGCCAGCAAGTTGGCGTCGACATTCAGGAACGATATCGGGCGGTACGACCCACGCTGTTCCGGATCCTTGTCCTTCTTCAATATCCGGGAGATGGAAGCCTGCAATAGTGCGGGGGGGGGGGGTTCCCCTCCTCTCCTTCGCCTCATTATATAATTATACACCCTCACCAGCAGTGGCTCCAGATTCCCCCCCAAACCTTTTATAAAACTCTACCAGGAGCACGGTGGCGCAGTGGTTAGCACTGAAGCCTCACGGCGCCGAGGTCCCAGGTTCGATCCCGGCTCTGGGTCACTGTCCGTGTGGAGTTTGCACATTCTCACCGTGTCTGCGTGGGTCTGACCCCCACAACACAAAGATGTGCAGGGTAGGTGGATTGGCCTCGCTAAATTGCCTCTTAATTGGGAAAAAAATAATAATTGAGTACTCTGAATTGGTTTTTGAAATACTCTGCGGGAATCTATCTGGCCCCGGGGCCTTCCCTGCCTGCGTCGCCCATACTCCATCCACCAGCTCCCTCAGGCCGATCGGGCCCCTCAATCCCGCTCCCAGCACCTCCTTCACTTTGAGAAACTCCAACCTGTCCCGGAACCGCGACATCCACTTCCCCCCGGGCCGACTCATAATACAAACCTCGAACACGCCATTCACCCCCTCTGGGTCCAACACCTACCGACCCTTATCATCCCTCACCCTACCGATCACCGTCCCGCCTCCTGCTGCCTCAACTGATGGGCCAACACCCTGCTCGCCTTCTCCCCGTACTCGTACACTGTCCCTCTGACCCTCGCAGCTGCCCCTTCTCCCCGTACACTGCCCCTCTGACCCTCGCAGCTGCCCCTTCTCCCCGTACACTGCCCCTCTGACCCTCGCAGCTGTCCCTCTGACCCTCGCAGCTGCCCATTCTCCCCGTACACTGTCCCTCTGACCCTCGCAGCTGCCCCTTCCCCCCCGTACACTGTCCCTCTGACCCTCGCAGCTGCCCATTCTCCCCGTACACTGTCCCTCTGACCCTCGCAGCTGCCCCTTCCCCCCCGTACACTGCCCCACTGACCCTCGCAGCTGTCCCTTCCCCCCGTACACTGCCTCTCTGACCCTCGCTGCTGCCCCTTCTCCCCGTACACTGCCTCTCTGACCCTCGCAGCTGCCCCTCTGACCCTCGCAGCTGCCCCTTCCCCCCGTACACTGCCTCTCTGACCCTCGCTGCTGCCCCTTCTCCCCGTACACTGCCTCTCTGACCCTCGCAGCTGCCCCTCTGACCCTCGCAGCTGCCCATTCTCCCCGTACACTGCCTCTCTGACCCTCGCTGCTGCCCCTTCTCCCCGTACACTGCCTCTCTGACCCTCGCAGCTGCCCCTTCCCCCCGTACACTGCCTCTCTGACCCTCGCTGCTGCCCCTTCTCCCCGTACACTGCCTCTCTGACCCTCGCAGCTGCCCCTCTGACCCTCGCAGCTGCCCCTTCTCCCCGTACACTGCCTCTCTGACCCTCGCTGCTGCCCCTTCTCCCCGTACACTGCCCCTCTGACCCTCGCAGCTGCCCCTCTGACCCTCGCAGCTGCCCCTTCTCCCCGTACACTGCCTCTCTGACCCTCGCTGCTGCCCCTTCTCCCCGTACACTGCCCCTCTGACCCTCGCAGCTGCCCCTTCTCCCCGTACACTACCCCTCGGAACCTCGCAGCTGTCCCTCTGACCCTCGCAGCTGCCCCTCGGACCCTTGCTGCTGCCCCTTCTCCCCGTACACTGCCCCTCGGAACCTCGCAGCTGTCCCTCTGACCCTCGCAGCTGCCCCTCGGACCCTTGCTGCTGCCCCTTCTCCCCGTACACTGCCCCTCGGAACCTCGCAGCTGCCCCTCTGACCCTCACAGCTGCCCCTTCCCCCCCGTACACTGCCCCTCTGACCCTCGCAGCTGCCCCTTCTCCCGTACACTGCCCCACTGACCCTCGCAGCTGTCCCTCTGACCCTCACAGCTGCCCCTTCCCCCCCCGTACACTGCCCCTCTGACCCTCGCAGCTGCGCCTCTGACCCTCGCTGCTGCCCCTTCTCCCTGTACACTGCCCCTCTGACCCTCGCAGCTGCCCCTTCTCCCCGTACACTGCCCCTCGGAACCTCACAGCTGTCCCTCTGACCCTCGCAGTTGCCCCTTCTCCCCGTACACTGCCCCCCTGACCCTCGCAGCTGCCCCTTCTCCCCGTACACTGCCCCTCGGAACCTCGCAGCTGTCCCTCTGACCCTCGCAGCTGCCCCTTCTCCCCGTACACTGCCCCTCGGAACCTCGCAGCTGTCCCTCTGACCCTCGCAGTTGCCCCTTCTCCCCGTACACTGCCCCCCTGACCCTCGCAGCTGCTCCTTCTCCCCGTACACTGCCCCTCGGAACCTCGCAGCTGTCCCTCTGTCCCTCGCAGCTGCCCCTCTGACCCTCGCAGCTGCCCCTTCTCCCCGTACACTGCCCCTCGGAACCTCGCAGCTGTCCCTCTGACCCTCGCAGCTGCCCATTCTCCCCGTACACTGCCCCTCTGACCCTCGCAGCTGCCCCTTCTCCCCGTACACTGCCCCTCGGATCTCGCAGCTGTCCCTCTGACCCTCGCAGTTGCCCCTTCTCCCCGTACACTGCCACCCTGACCCTCGCAGCTGCCCCTTCTCCCCGTACACTGCCCCTCGGAACCTCGCAGCTGTCCCTCTGTCCCTCGCAGCTGCCCCTCTGACCCTCGCAGCTGCCCCTTCTCCCCGTACACTGCCCCTCGGAACCTCGCAGCTGTCCCTCTGACCCTCGCAGCTGCCCATTCTCCCCGTACACTGTCCCTCTGACCCTCACAGCTGCCCCTTCTCCACGTACACTGTCCCTCTGACCCTCGCAGCTGCCCCTTCCCCCCCGTACACTGCCCCTCTGACCCTCACAGCTGCCCCTTCCCCCCTGTACACTGCCCCTCTGACCCTCGCAGCTGCCCCTTCTCCCCGTACACTGTCCCTCTGACCCTCACAGCTGCCCCTTCCCCCCCGTACGCTGCCCCTCTGACCCTCGCAGCTGCCCCTTCTCCCCGTACACTGCCCCTCTGACCCTCACAGCTGCCCCTTCCCCCCCGTACACTGCCCCTCTGACCCTCGCAGCTGCCCCTTCCCCCCCGTACACTGCCCCTCGGAACCTCGCAGCTGCCCCTTCCCCCCCGTACACTGTCCCTCTGACCCTCGCAGCTGCCCCTTCCCCCCCGTACACTGCCCCTCTGACCCTCACAGCTGCCCCTTCCCCCCCGTACACTGCCCCTCTGACCCTCACAGCTGCCCCTTCCCCCCCGTACACTGCCCCTCTGACCCTCACAGCTGCCCCTTCCCCCCTGTACACTGCCCCCCTGACCCTCGCAGCTGCCCCTTCTCCCCGTACACTGCCCCTCTGACCCTCACAGCTGCCCCTTCTCCCCGTACACTGCCCCCCTGACCCTCGCAGCTGCCCCTTCTCCCCGTACACTGCCCCTCTGACCCTCGCAGCTGCCCCTTCTCCCCGTACACTGTCCCTCTGACCCTCGCAGCTGCCCCTCTGACCCTCGCAGCTGCCCCTTCTCCCCGTACACTGCCCCTCTGACCCTCGCTGCTGCCCCTTCTTCCCGTACACTGCCCCTCTGACCCTCGCAGCTGCCCCTCTGACCCTCGCAGCTGCCCCCTTCCCCCCCGTACACTGCCCCTCTGACCCTCGCAGCTGCCCCTTCTCCCCGTACACTGCCCCTCTGACCCTCGCAGCTGTCCCTCTGACCCTCGCAGCTGCCCATTCTCCCCGTACACTGCCTCTCTGACCCTCGCAGCTGCCCCTTCTCCCCGTACACTGCCCCACTGACCCTCGCAGCTGCCCCTCTGACCCTCGCAGCTGCCGCTCTGACCCTCGCAGCTGCCCCTTCCCCCCCGTACACTGCCCCTCTGACCCTCGCAGCTGCCGCTCTGACCCTCGCAGCTGCCCCTTCCCCCCGTACACTGCCCCTCTGACCCTCGCAGCTGCCCCTTCCCCCCGTACGCTGCCCCTCTGACCCTCCGCAGCTGCCCCTTCTCCCCGTACACTGCCCCTCGGAACCTCGCAGCTGTCCCTCTGACCCTCGCAGCTGCCCCTCTGACCCTCGCAGCTGCCCCTCTGACCCTCGCAGCTGCCCCTCTGACCCTCGCAGCTGCCCCTTCTCCCCGTACACTGCCCCTCTGACCCTCACAGCTGCCCCTTCTCCCCGTACACTGACCCTCTGACCCTCGCAGCTGCCCCTTCCTCCCCGTACACTGACCCTCTTGACCCTCGCAGCTGCCCCTTCCTCCCCGTACACTGTCCCTCTGACCCTCCGCAGCTGCCCCTTCTCCCCGTACGCTGCCCCTCTGACCCTCGCAGCTGCCCCTTCTCCCCGTACACTGCCCCTCTGACCCTCACAGCTGCCCCTTCTCCCCGTACACTGCCCCCTGACCCTCACAGCTGCCCCTTCTCCCCGTACACTGTCCCTCTGACCCTCGCAGCTGCCCCTCTGACCCTCGCAGCTGCCCCTTCTCCCCGTACACTGCCCCTCTGACCCTCGCAGCTGCCCCTTCTCCCCGTACACTGCCCCTCTGACCCTCGCTGCTGCCCCTTCTCCCCGTACACTGCCCCTCTGACCCTCGCAGCTGCCCCTTCTCCCCGTACACTGTCCCTCTGACCCTCCGCAGCTGCCTCACCCGTCTTCCCCGTGGACACTAACCCCAACTCCATCTGGAGCCTCTCCTTCCACAGCCTCCAGCGCCTCCGAGTATCTCCTATCCACCCTCAAACGCTCAGCGACCAGAATTGCCCCCTCCTCCCGCTCCGCTTTCTCCCCGTGAGCCCCAATCGATATAAACTCCCCCCCCCCCACGACAGCCTTGAGTGTCCCCCACGACGTGATGGTGTGACGTCCCCGTGTATCATTCACCTCCCCATAGCCTCCCCCGAGGGGCAGCTCTCACCCGCTCACACACACCCACATCCGAGACGGCCACCCCAGCCAGCAACACCTGGTCCATCACAAAAACCACAATCCGGGATTACACGCAGTGCATATGGAAGACGTACGATAACTCCTTCGCCTCCGACGTCCCAAACCCCCTCCATCTCCTCCGTGAACCCCTCAGCTCTCTCGCCACCGGCTAGGGTCTCTGTCTGTGCGGAGTCTGCACGTTCTCCCCGTGTCTGCGTGGGTTTCCTCCGGGTGCTCCGGTTTCCTCCCACAAGTCCCAAAAGACGTGCTGTTAGGTGAATTGGACATTCTGAATTCTCCCTCAGTGGACCCGAACAGGCGCCGGAATGTGGCGACTAGGGGCTTTTCACAGTAACTTCATTGCAGTGTTAATGTAAGCCTACTTGTGACACTAATAAAGATTATTGTAAATCCCACCCCTACCAGGGCAGCACGGTGGCGCACTGGTTAGCACTGCTGCCTCACGGCGCCGAGGCCCCAGGTTCGAACCCGGCCCCGGGTCACTGTCTGTGTGGAGTTTGCACATTCTCCCCATGTCTGCGTGGGTCTCGCCCCCACAACCCAAAGATGTGCAGGTTAGGTGGATTGGCCGCGCTAAATTGCCCCTTAATCGGAAACAAATGATTTGGGTACTCTAAATTTAAAAAAAACAACTACCTCGTAAAATCCCAATTCGGAGCATAAATGTTCACCAGTGTCACAGTGAACACTCCCTCAGCACCTCCCCTCCAGTGTCCCACACACATCACATCAGTACTGAGGGAGTGCCGCACTGTCAGAGGGTCAGTACTGAGGGAGTGCCGCACTGTCAGAGGGTCAGTACTGAGGGAGTGCCGCACTGTCAGAGGGTCAGTACTGAGGGAGTGCCGCACTGTCAGAGGGTCAGTACTGAGGGAGTGCCGCACTGTCAGAGAGTCAGTACTGAGGGAGTGCCGCACTGTCAGAGGGTCAGCACTGAGGGAGTGCTGCACTGTCAGAGGGTCAGTACTGAGGGAGTGCCGCACTGTCAGAGGGTCAGTACTGAGGGAGTGCCGCACTGTCAGAGAGTCAGTACTGAGGGAGTGCCGCACTGTCAGAGGGTCAGTTCTGAGGGAGTGCCGCACTGTCAGAGGGTCAGTTCTGAGGGAGTGCCGCACTGTCAGAGGGTCAGTACTGAGGGAGTGCCGCACTGTCAGAGGGTCAGTACTGAGGGAGTGCCGCACTGTCAGAGGGTCAGTACTGAGGGAGTGCCGCACTGTCAGAGGGTCAGCACTGAGGGAGTGCCGCACTGTCAGAGGGTCAGCACTGAGGGAGTGCTGCACTGTCAGAGGGTCAGCACTGAGGGAGTGCCGCACTGTCAGGGGGTCAGTACTGAGGGAGTGCTGCACTGTCAGAGGGTCAGTACTGAGGGAGTGCCGCACTGTCAGAGGGTCAGTACTGAGGGAGTGCTGCACTGTCAGAGGGTCAGTACTGAGGGAGTGCTGCACTGTCAGAGGGTCAGTACTGAGGGAGTGCCGCACTGTCAGAGGGTCAGTACTGAGGGAGCGCCGCACTGTCAGAGGGTCAGTACTGAGGGAGTGCCGCACTGTCAGAGGGTCAGTACTGAGGGAGTGCTGCTCTGTCAGAGGGTCAGTACTGAGGGAGTGCTGCACTGTCAGAGGGTCAGTACTGAGGGAGCGCCGCACTGTCAGAGGGTCAGTACTGAGGGAGTGCCGCACTGTCAGAGGGTCAGTACTGAGGGAGTGCCGCACTGTCAGAGGGTCAGTACTGAGGGAGTGCCGCACTGTCAGAGGGTCAGTACTGAGGGAGTGCCGCACTGTCAGAGGGTCAGTACTGAGGGAGTGCTGCACTGTCAGAGGGTCAGTACTGAGGGAGCGCTGCACTGTCAGAGGGTCAGTACTGAGGGAGTGTTCACTGTCAGAGGGTCAGTACTGAGGGAGCGCCGCACTGTCAGAGGGTCAGTACTGAGGGAGTGCCACACTGTCAGAGGGTCAGTACTGAGGGAGTGCCGCACTGACAGAGAGTCAGTACTGAGGGAGTGCCGCACTGTCAGAGGGTCAGTACTGAGGGAGCGCCGCACTGTCAGAGGGTCAGTACTGAGGGAGCGCCGCACTGTCAGAGGGTCAGTACTGAGGGAGTGCCGCACTGTCAGGGTCAGTACTGAGGGAGTGCTGCACTGTCAGAGGGTCAGTACTGAGGGAGTGCTGCACTGTCGGAGGGTCAGTACTGAGGGAGTGCTGCACTGTCAGAGGGTCAGTACTGAGCGAGTGCCGCACTGTCAGAGGGTCAGTACTGATGGAGCGCCGCACTGTCAGAGGGTCAGTACTGAGGGGAGTGCTGCACTGTCAGAGGGTCAGTACTGAGGGAGCGCTGCACTGTCAGAGGGTCAGTACTGAGGGAGTGTTCACTGTCAGAGGGTCAGTACTGAGGGAGCGCCGCACTGTCAGAGGGTCAGTACTGAGGGAGCGCCGCACCTGTCAGAGGGTCAGTACTGAGGGAGTGCTGCACTGTCAGAGGGTCAGTACTGAGGGAGCGCCGCACTGTCAGAGGGTCAGTACTGAGGGAGTGCCGCACTGTCAGAGGGTCAGTACTGAGGGAGTGCTGCACTGTCAGAGGGTCAGTACTGAGGGAGCGCCGCACTGTCAGAGGGTCAGTACTGAGGGAGTGCCACACTGTCAGAGGGTCAGTACTGAGGGGAGTGCCGCACTGTCAGAGGGTCAGTACTGAGGGAGTGCTGCACTGTCAGAGGGTCAGTACTGAGGGAGCGCCGCACTGTCAGAGGGTCAGTACTGAGGGAGTGCCGCACTGACAGAGAGTCAGTACTGAGGGAGTGCCGCACTGTCAGAGGGTCAGTACTGAGGGAGCGCCGCACTGTCAGAGGGTCAGTACTGAGGGAGTGCCGCACTGTCAGAGGGTCAGTACTGAGGGAGTGCCGCACTGTCAGAGGGTCAGTACTGAGGGAGTGCTGCACTGTCAGAGGGTCAGTACTGAGGGAGTGCTGCACTGTCAGAGGGTCAGTACTGAGGGAGTGCTGCACTGTCAGAGGGTCAGTACTGAGCGAGTGCCGCACTGTCAGAGGGTCAGTACTGAGGGAGCGCCGCACTGTCAGAGGGTCAGTACTGAGGGAGTGCCGCACTGTCAGATGGTCAGTACTGAGGGAGTGCCGCACTGTCAGAGGGTCAGTACTGAGGGAGTGCTGCACTGTCAGAGGGTCAGTACTGAGGGAGTGCTGCACTGTCAGAGGGTCAGTACTGAGGGAGTGCCGCACTGTCAGAGGGTCAGTACTGAGGGAGTGCCGCACTGTCAGAGGGTCAGTACTGAGGGAGTGCTGCACTGTCAGAGGGTCAGTACTGAGGGAGTGCCTCACTGTCAGAGGGTCAGTACTGAGGGAGTGCCGCACTGTCAGAGGGTCAGTATTGAGGGAGTGCTGCACTGTCAGAGGGTCAGTACTGAGGGAGTGCCGCACTGTCAGAGGGTCAGTATTGAGGGAGTGCTGCACTGTCAGAGGGTCAGTACTGAGGGGAGTGCCGCACTGTCAGAGGGTCAGTATTGAGGGAGTGCTGCACTGTCAGAGGGTCAGTACTGAGGGAGTGCCGCACTGTCAGAGGGTCAGTATTGAGGGAGTGCTGCACTGTCAGAGGGTCAGTACTGAGGGAGCGCCGCACTGTCAGAGGGTCAGTACTGAGGGAGTGCCTGCACTGTCAGAGGGTCAGTACTGAGGGAGTGCCGCACTGTCAGAGGGTCAGTACTGAGGGAGTGCTGCACTGTCAGAGGGTCAGTACTGAGGGAGTGCTGCACTGTCAGAGGGTCAGTACTGAGGGAGTGCCGCACTGTCAGAGGGTCAGTACTGAGGGAGCGCCGCACTGTCAGAGGTCAGTACTGAGGGAGTGCCGCACTGTCAGAGGGTCAGTACTGAGGGAGTGCTGCTCTGTCAGAGGGTCAGTACTGAGGGAGTGCTGCACTGTCAGAGGGTCAGTACTGAGGGAGCGCCGCACTGTCAGAGGGTCAGTACTGAGGAAGTGCCGCACTGTCAGAGGGTCAGTACTGAGGGAGTGCCGCACTGTCAGAGGGTCAGTACTGAGGGAGTGCCGCACTGTCAGAGGGGTCAGTACTGAGGGAGTGCCGCACTGTCAGAGGGTCAGTACTGAAGGGAAGAGTGCTGCACTGTCAGAGGGTCAGTACTGAGGGAGCGCTGCACTGTCAGAGGGTCAGTACTGAGGGAGTGTTCACTGTCAGAGGGTCAGTACTGAGGGAGCGCCGCACTGTCAGAGGGTCAGTACTGAGGGAGTGCCACACTGTCAGAGGGTCAGTACTGAGGGAGTGCCGCACTGACAGAGAGTCAGTACTGAGGAGTGCCGCACTGTCAGAGGGTCAGTACTGAGGGAGCGCCGCACTGTCAGAGGGTCAGTACTGAGGGAGCGCCGCACTGTCAGAGGGTCAGTACTGAGGGAGTGCCGCACTGTCAGGGTCAGTACTGAGGGAGTGCTGCACTGTCAGAGGGTCAGTACTGAGGGAGTGCTGCACTGTCGGAGGGTCAGTACTGAGGGAGTGCTGCACTGTCAGAGGGTCAGTACTGAGCGAGTGCCGCACTGTCAGAGGGTCAGTACTGAGGGAGCGCCGCACTGTCAGAGGGTCAGTACTGAGGGAGTGCTGCACTGTCAGAGGGTCAGTACTGAGGGAGCGCTGCACTGTCAGAGGGTCAGTACTGAGGGAGTGTTCACTGTCAGAGGGTCAGTACTGAGGGAGCGCCGCACTGTCAGAGGGTCAGTACTGAGGGAGCGCCGCACCTGTCAGAGGGTCAGTACTGAGGGAGTGCTGCACTGTCAGAGGGTCAGTACTGAGGGAGCGCCGCACTGTCAGAGGGTCAGTACTGAGGGAGTGCCGCACTGTCAGAGGGTCAGTACTGAGGGAGTGCTGCACTGTCAGAGGGTCAGTACTGAGGGAGCGCCGCACTGTCAGAGGGTCAGTACTGAGGGAGTGCCACACTGTCAGAGGGTCAGTACTGAGGGAGTGCCGCACTGTCAGGGGGTCAGTACTGAGGGAGTGCTGCACTGTCAGAGGGTCAGTACTGAGCGAGTGCCGCACTGTCAGAGGGTCAGTACTGAGGGAGTGCTGCACTGTCAGAGGGTCAGTACTGAGCGAGTGCCGCACTGTCAGAGGGTCAGTACTGAGGGAGCGCCGCACTGTCAGAGGGTCAGTACTGAGGGAGTGCCGCACTGTCAGATGGTCAGTACTGAGGGAGTGCCGCACTGTCAGAGGGTCAGTACTGAGGGAGTGCTGCACTGTCAGAGGGTCAGTACTGAGGGAGTGCTGCACTGTCAGAGGGTCAGTACTGAGGGAGTGCCGCACTGTCAGAGGGTCAGTACTGAGGGAGTGCTGCACTGTCAGAGGGTCAGTAGTGAGGGAGTGCTGCACTGTCAGAGGGTCAGTACTGAGGGAGTGCCGCACTGTCAGAGGGGTCAGTACTGAGTGAGTGCCGCACTGTCAGAGGGTCAGTACTGAGGGAGTGCTGCACTGTCAGAGGGTCAGTACTGAGGGAGTGCCGCACTGTCAGAGGGTCAGTACTGAGGGAGTGCCGCACTGTCAGAGGGTCAGTACTGAGGGAGTGCTGCACTGTCAGAGGGTCAGTACTGAGGGAGTGCTGCACTGTCAGAGGGGTCAGTACTGAGGGAGTGCCTCACTGTCAGAGGGTCAGTACTGAGGGAGTGCCGCACTGTCAGAGGGTCAGTATTGAGGGAGTGCTGCACTGTCAGAGGGTCAGTACTGAGGGAGTGCCGCACTGTCAGAGGGTCAGTATTGAGGGAGTGCTGCACTGTCAGAGGGTCAGTACTGAGGGAGTGCCGCACTGTCAGAGGGTCAGTATTGAGGGAGTGCTGCACTGTCAGAGGGTCAGTACTGAGGGAGTGCCGCACTGTCAGAGGGTCAGTACTGAGGGAGTGCCGCACTGTCGACTCGATGGCATGTTGTGTCCCGCAGCCAGGCGGGGTGGGAGGTGGGCGAGTGATACTTGCTGACCTCCGCGATTTGAGGGGTCCCATCGTAACCCAGTGTTGGGGCGACGGGGGCTGAGCTTCCAGGTTCCGAGATTCACACACAGACACAGAGTTGAATACATTTGTGGTTTATTTATTTCGCTGCTCCGACTGCACAGTGGGATGTTACAGAGAGGGCGGTGGCTGCCATAGCGATGACAGGACGCTCGGACACGGGCAGCTGAGGGGGGGGTGAGAGACGGGGAGTAACACCGACACGCTGGGAGGGGTGCGGAGGGTTACAGACACACACACACCACCAGTAAATCTAGACGTCACAACACATCTGGCCACACCCAGGCGACCCCCCCCCCCACCCCCACCGGACGCCAGGCCAGAGTGGGCAGGAGTCGGAGGCCCCATTCTGGGAGATGCCCACCCCCAGGGCCACATTTGCCCAGAGGGAGGCGGAGGAGTGTAGTTTGTGATGGAGGACGGGGAGGTGGCCAGGGAGGGGGGTTTGGAGGAGACGGCGGGCGGGGGGGGGGGTCGACGCGAGGTGTCACAAGCAGCTGGCGTCGGGAGCAAGTCGACCTCGGCGCTCAGTGTCCGAGTCTCGGACGTTCCCCTCAATAGGCGTGGTCAGCAACGAACAAGCTTTGTCCAGCTGCGGCTCCGGCCTTGCCAGAGGTGGCGTACTTCCCAACTGCGGCTGTCCGTTAGCCTGGAGGAGAGAGAGAGTGTGAGCGAGGGAGAGGAGAGAGAGAGAGAGAGAGAGGGGGAGGGTGCGGCCTGGGGGAGAGAGAGGACAGAAAAAGAGACAGAGAGAGAGAGACAGAGAGGGGGAGAGGGGAGAGACAGAGAGAGAGACGAGAGAGACAGAGACAGACAGAGAGGACGGGGGAGAGGAGAGAGAGAGGGGGAGTGAGCGCGCGGGGGGGAGAGAGAGACAGAAAAAGAGACAGAGAGAGAGACAGAGAGGGAGAGGGAGAGACGAGGGAGAGACAGAGAGAGAGAGACAGAGAGAGAGAGACAGAGAGAGAGAGACAGAGAGGGAGAGGGAGAGACAGAGAGAGAGACGAGGGAGAGACAGAGAGAGAGACGAGAGAGACAAGAGAGAGAGAGACAGAGACAGACAGAGAGACGAGGGAGAGGAGAGAGAGAGAGGGGGAATGAGCGACAGAGAGAGAGAGAGAGAGAGACACAGAGAGATAAACAGAAGGAGAGACAGAGAGAGACAGAGACAGAGAGCGAGAGAGACAGAGAGAGAGGGACAGAGAGACAGAGAGAGAGAGAGAGACAGAGAGAGAGAGAGAGACAGAGAGAGAGACAGAGAGACAGAGACAGACAGAGAGACGAGGGAGAGGAGAGAGAGAGAGGGGGAGTGAGCGCGGGGGGAGAGAGGGGACAGAGAGAGAGAGAGAGACACAGAGAGATAAACAGAAGGAGAGACAGAGAGAGACAGAGACAGAGAGCGAGAGAGACAGAGAGAGGGACAGAGAGACAGAGAGAGAGAGACAGAGAGAGAGAGACAGAGAGAGAGAGAGAGACAGAGAGCGACAGAGAGAGAGAGAGACAGAGAGAGAGAGACAGAGAGAGAGAGACAGAGAGAGAGAGACAGAGAGAGAGAGACAGAAAGAGAGAGACAGAAAGAGACAGAGAGCGACAGAGAGACAGACGGACATGGAGAGAGTCAGAGAGAGACAGAGACAGACAGTGAGTCGAGGGAGAGGAGAGAGAGGGGGAGTGAGCGCGGGGGTAGAGAGGGACAGCGAGAGAGAGAGAGACAGAGAGAGAGAGACAGAGAGATAAACAGAGAGAGAGACAGAGAGAGAGACAGAGACAGAGAGCGAGAGAGACAGAGAGAGAGGGGGACAGAGAGAGAGAGAGGGACAGAGAGAGAGAGACAGAGAGGGAGAGACAGAGAGAGAGACAAAGAGAGAGAGACACAGAGAGAGACAGAAAGAGACAGAGAGCGACAGAGAGAGACAGACGGACAGAGAGAGACAGAGAGAGAGAGACAGAGAGAGAGAGTCAGAGAGAGACAGACAGAGAGAGACAGACAGAGAGACAGAGAGAGACAGACAGACAGAGAGAGACAGAGAGAGAGACGAGGGAGAGGAGAGAGAGAGGGGGAGAGAGCACGGGGGGAGATAGTGAGACGAGAGAGAGGGAGAGAGACAGAGCGAGAGAGAGAGACAGAGAGAGACACACAGTGAGAGACAGAGAGAGAGAGAGAGACGAGAGAGAGAGACGAGAGAGAGACGAGAGAGAGAGACGAGAGAGAGGGGGAGGGAGCGTGGGGGGAGAGAGTGAGACAGAAAGAGAGACAGAGAGAGACAGAGATGGACAGGGAGAGACAGAGAGAGAAACAGAGAGAGCGAGACAGAGAGAGAGAGACAGAGAGACAGAGAG
>NW_027309505.1:0-30527 GCF_047496885.1 Scyliorhinus torazame | reverse complement strand
CCCCACATCAGCCTCCTCACCCCCACATCAGCCTCCTCACCCCCACATCAGCCTCCTCACCCCCACATCAGCCTCCTCACCGCCGGCGTCTCCTCACCCCCACATCAGCCTCCTCACCCCCACATCAGCCTCCTCACCCCCACATCAGCCTCCTCACCCCCACATCAGCCTCCTCACCGCCACATCAGCCTCCTCACCCCCCACATCAGCCTCCTCACCCCCACATCAGCTCCTCACCCCCACATCAGCCTCCTCACCGCCGCCGTCTCCTCACCCCCACATCAGCCTCCTCACCCCCCACATCAGCCTCCTCACCCCCACATCAGCCTCCTCACCCCCACATCAGCCTCCTCACCCCCACATCAGCCTCCTCACCCCCACATCAGCCTCCTCACCGCCGCCGTCTCCTCACCCCCACATCAGCCTCCTCACCACCGGCGTCTCTGACCCCCACATCAGCCTCCTCACCCCCACATCAGCCTCCTCACCCCCACATCAGCCTCCTCACCCCACATCAGCCTCCTCACCCCCACATCAGCCTCCTCACCCCCGGCGTCTCCTCACCCCCACATCAGTCTCCTCACCGCCGGCGTCTCCTCACCCCAACATCAGTCTCCTCACCGCCGGCGTCTCCTCACCCCCACATCAGCCTCCTCACCGCCGGCGTCTCCTCACCCCCACATCAGTCTCCTCACCGCCGGCGTCTCCTCACCCCAACATCAGTCTCCTCACCGCCGGCGTCTCCTCACCCCCACATCAGTCTCCTCACCGCCGGCGTCTCCTCACCCCCGGCGTCTCCTCACCCCCACATCAGTCTCCTCACCCCACATCAGCCTCCTCACCCCCACATCAGCCTCCTCACCCCCACATCAGCCTCCTCACCGCCGGCGTCTCCTCACCCCCACATCAGCCTCCTCACCCCCACATCAGCCTCCTCACCCCCACATCAGCCTCCTCACCCCCACATCAGCCTCCTCACCCCCACATCAGCCTCCTCACCCCCCACATCAGCCTCCTCACCCCCACATCAGCCTCCTCACCCCCCACATCAGCCTCCTCACCCCCACATCAGCCTCCTCACCGCCGGCGTCTCCTCACCCCCACATCAGCCTCCTCACCCCCACATCAGCCTCCTCACCGCCGGCGTCTCCTCACCCCCACATCAGCCTCCTTACCCCCACATCAGCTCCTCACCCCCACATCAGTCTCCTCACCGCCGGCGTCTCCTCACCCCCACATCAGTCTCCTCACCGCCGGCGTCTCCTCACCCCCACATCATCCTCCTCACCGCCGGCGTCTCCTTACCCCACATCATCGGCGTCTCCTCACCGCCGGCGTCTCTCACCCCCGGCGTTCTCCTCACCCCCACATCAGCCTCCTCACCCCCACATCAGCCTCCTCACCCCCACATCAGCCTCCTCACCCCACATCAGCCTCCTCACCCCCACATCAGCCTCCTCACCCCCACATCAGCCTCCTCACCCCCACATCAGCCTCCTCACCCCCACATCAGCCTCCTCACCCCACATCAGCCTCCTCACCCCCACATCAGCCTCCTCACCCCCACATCAGCCTCCTCACCGCAGGCTGTCTCCTCACCCCCACATCAGTCTCCTCACCGCCGGCGTCTCCTCACCCCCACATCAGTCTCCTCACCCCCACATCAGCCTCCTCACCCCCACATCAGCCTCCTCACCCCCACATCAGCCTCCTCACCCCCACATCATCCTCCTCACCCCCCGGCGTCTCCTCACCCCCACATCATCCTCCTCACCGCCGGCGTCTCCTCACCCCCACATCAGTCTCCTCACCCCCACATCATCCTCCTCACCCCCACATCATCCTCCTCACCCCCACATCATCTCCTCACCCCCACATCAGCCTCCTCACCCCACATCAGCTCCTCACCCCACATACAGCCTCCTCACCCCCACATCAGCCTCCTCACCCCCACATCAGCCTCCTCACCCCCACATCAGCCTCCTCACCCCCACATCAGCCTCCTCACCCCCACATCAGCCTCCTCACCCCCACATCAGCCTCCTCACCCCCACATCAGCCTCCTCACCCCCACATCAGCCTCCTCACCCCCACATCAGCCTCCTCACCCCCACATCAGTCTCCTCACCCCACATCAGTCTCCTCACCCCCACATCAGTCTCCTCACCCCCACATCAGTCTCCTCACCCCACATCAGTCTCCTCACGCCTGCGTCTCCTCACCCCCACATCATCCTCACACCCCCACATCAGCCTCCTCACCCCCACATCAGCCTCCCTCACCCCCACATCAGCCTCCTCACCCCCACATCAGCCTCCTCACCCCCACATCAGCCTCCTCACCCCCACATCAGCCTCCTCACCCCCACATCAGCCTCCTCACCCCCACATCAGCCTCCTCACCCCCACATCAGCCTCCTCACCCCCACATCAGCCTCCTCACCCCCACATCAGCCTCCACCCCCACATCAGCCTCCTCACCCCCACATCAGCCTCCTCACCCCCACATCAGCCTCCTCACCCCCACATCAGCCTCCTCACCCCCACATCAGCCTCCTCACCCCCACATCAGCCTCCTCACCCCACATCAGCCTCCTCACCCCCACATCAGCCTCCTCACCCCCACATCAGCCTCCTCACCCCACATCAGCCTCCTCACCCCCACATCAGCCTCCTCACCCCCACATCAGTCTCCTCACCCCACATCAGCCTCCTCACCCCACATCAGTCTCCTCACCCCCACATCAGTCTCCTCACCGCCGGCGTCTCCTCACCCCCACATCAGCCTCCTCACGGCCGGCGTCTCCTCACCCCCACATCAGCCTCCTCACCCCCACATCAGCCTCCTCACCCCCACATCAGCCTCCTCACCCCACATCAGCCTCCTCACCGCCGGCGTCTCCTCACCCCCACATCAGCCTCCTCACCGCCGCCGTCTCCTCACCGCCGGCGTCTCCTCACCCCCACATCAGCCTCCTCACCCCCACATCAGCCTCCTCACCGCCTCCGTCTCCTCACCGCCGGCGTCTCCTCACCGCCGGCGTCTCCTCACCGCCGGCGTCTCCTCACCCCCACATCAGCCTCCTCACCGCCGGCGTCTCCTCACCCCCACATCAGCCTCCTCACCCCACATCAGCCTCCTCACCCCCACATCATCCTCCTCACCGCCGGCGTCTCCTCACCCCCACATCAGTCTCCTCACCGCCGGCGTCTCCTCACCCCACATCAGCCTCCTCACCGCCGGCGTCTACTCACCCCCACATCAGTCTCCTCACCGCCGGCGTCTCCTCACCCCCACATCAGTCTCCTCACCGCCGGCGCCTCCTCACCCCCACATCAGCCTCCTCACCGCCGGCGTCTCCTCACCCCACATCAGCCTCCTCACCCCCACATCAGCCTCCTCACCCCCACATCATCCTCCTCACCCCCACATCATCCTCCTCACCGCCGGCGTCTCCTCACCCCCACATCAGTCTCCTCACCGCCGGCGTCTCCTCACCCCCACATCAGCCTCCTCACCGCCGGCGTCTCCTCACCCCCACATCAGCCTCCTCACCGCCGGCGTCTCCTCACCCCCGGCGTCTCCTCACCCCCACATCAGCCTCCTCACCGCCGGCGTCTCCTCACTCCCGGCGTCTCCTCACCCCCACATCAGCCTCCTCACCGCCGGCGTCTCCTCACCCCCGGCGTCTCCTCACCCCCACATCAGCCTCCTCACCGCCGGCGTCTCCTCACCCCCACATCAGCCTCCTCACCGCCACATCAGTCTCCTCACCCCCACATCAGCCTCCTCACCCCCACATCAGCCTCCTCACCCCCACATCAGCCTCCTCACCGCCGGCGTCTCCTCACCCCCACATCAGCCTCCTCACCCCCACATCAGCCTCCTCACCGCCGGCGTCTCCTCACCCCCACATCAGTCTCCTCACCCCCACATCAGTCTCCTCACCCCCACATCAGTCTCCTCACCCCCACATCAGCCTCCTCACCCCCACATCAGCCTCCTCACCGCCGGCATCTCCTCACCCCCACATCAGCCTCCTCACCCCCCACATCAGCCTCCTCACCCCCACATCAGCCTCCTCACCCCCACATCAGCCTCCTCACCCCCACATCAGCCTCCTCACCCCCACATCGGCGTCTCCTCACCCCCACATCATCCTCCTCACCGCCGGCGTCTCCTCACCCCCACATCAGCCTCCTCACCGCCGGCGTCTCCTCACCCCCACATCAGCCTCCTCACCCCCACACCATCCTCCTCACCGCCGGCGTCTCCTCACCCCCACATCAGCCTCCTCACCCCCACATCAGCCTCCTCACCCCCACATCAGCCTCCTCACCCCCACATTAGTCTCCTCACCGCCGGCGTCTCCTCACCCCCACATCAGCCTCCCCACCCCCACATCAGCCTCCTCACCCCCACATCAGCCTCCTCACCGCCGGCGTCTCCTCACCCCCACATCAGCCTCCTCACCCCCACATCAGCCTCCTCACCCCCACATCAGCCTCCTCACCGCCGGCGTCTCCTCACCCCCACATTAGTCTCCTCACCGCCGGCATCTCCTCACCCCCACATCAGCCTCCTCACCCCCACATCAGCCTCCTCACCGCCGGCGTCTCCTCACCCCCACATCAGCCTCCTCACCCCCACATCAGCCTCCTCACCCCCACATCAGTCTCCTCACCGCCGCCGTCTCCTCACCGCCGGCGTCTCCTCACCCCCACATCATCCTCCTCACCGCCGGCGACTCCTCACCGCCGGCGTCTCCTCACCGCCGGCGTCTCCTCACCGCCGGCGTCTCCTCACCCCCACATCAGCCTCCTCACCGCCGGCGTCTCCTCACCCCCACATCAGCCTCCTCACCCCCACATCAGCCTCCTCACCCCCACATCATCCTCCTCACCGCCGGCGTCTCCTCACCCCCACATCAGTCTCCTCACCGCCGGCGTCTCCTCACCCCCACATCAGCCTCCTCACCGCCGGCGTCTCCTCACCCCCACATCAGTCTCCTCACCGCCGGCGCCTCCTCACCCCCACATCAGCCTCCTCACCGCCGGCGTCTCCTCACCGCCGGCGTCTCCTCACCCCCACATCAGTCTCCTCACCCCCACATCATCCTCCTCACCCCCACATCATCTTCCTCACCCCCACATCATCTTCCTCACCCCCACATCAGTCTCCTCACCCCCACATCAGTCTCCTCACCCCCACATCAGTCTCCTCACCCCCACATCAGTCTCCTCACCCCCACATCAGTCTCCTCACCCCCACATCAGTCTCCTCACCCCCACATCAGCCTCCTCACCCCCACATCAGTCTCCTCACCGCCGGCGTCTCCTCACCCCCACATCAGCCTCCTCACCCCCACATCAGCCTCCTCACCCCCACATCAGCCTCCTCACCCCCACATCAGTCTCCTCACCCCCACATCAGCCTCCTCACCCCCACATCAGTCTCCTCACCGCCGGCGTCTCCTCACCCCCACATCAGCCTCCTCACCCCCACATCAGCCTCCTCACCCCCACATCAGCCTCCTCACCCCCACATCAGCCTCCTCACCCCCACATCAGCCTCCTCACCCCCACATCAGCCTCCTCACCCCCACATCAGCCTCCTCACCCCCACATCAGCCTCCTCACCCCCACATCAGCCTCCTCACCGCCGGCGTCTCCTCACCCCCACATCAGTCTCCTCACCGCCGGCGTCTCCTCACCCCCGCATCAGCCTCCTCACCCCCACATCAGCCTCCTCACCGCCGCCGTCTCCTCACCGCCGGCGTCTCCTCACCGCCGGCGTCTCCTCACCGCCGGCGTCTCCTCACCGCCGGCGTCTCCTCACCGCCGGCGTCTCCTCACCGCCGGCGTCTCCTCACCGCCGGCGTCTCCTCACCGCCGGCGTCTCCTCACCGCCGGCGTCTCCTCACCGCCGGCGTCTCCTCACCGCCGGCGTCTCCTCACCCCCACATCAGCCTCCTCAGCGCCGGCGTCTCCTCACCCCCACATCAGTCTCCTCACCGCCGGCGTCTCCTCACCCCCACATCAGCCTCCTCACCGCCACATCAGTCTCCTCACCGCCGGCGTCTCCTCACCCCCACATCAGTCTCCTCACCGCCGGCGTCTCCTCACCCCCACATCAGCCTCCTCACCGCCACATCAGCCTCCTCACCCCCACATCAGCCTCCTCACCCCCACATCAGCCTCCTCACCCCCACATCAGCCTCCTCACCCCCACATCAGTCTCCTCACCGCCGGCGTCTCCTCACCCCCACATCATCCTCCTCACCCCCACATCAGCCTCCTCACCCCCACATCAGCCTCCTCACCCCCACATCAGCCTCCTCACCCCCACATCAGCCTCCTCACCCCCACATCAGCCTCCTCACCCCCACATCAGTCTCCTCACCCCCACATCAGCCTCCTCACCCCCACATCAGTCTCCTCACCGCCGGCGTCTCCTCACCCCCACATCAGCCTCCTCACCCCCACATCAGCCTCCTCATGGCCGGCGTCTCCTCACCCCCACATCAGCCTCCTCACCCCCACATCAGCCTCCTCACCCCCACATCAGCCTCCTCACCCCCACATCAGCCTCCTCACCCCCACATCAGCCTCCTCACCCCCACATCAGCCTCCTCACCGCCGGCGTCTCCTCACCCCCACATCAGCCTCCTCACCCCCACATCAGCCTCCTCACCCCCACATCAGCCTCCTCACCGCCGGCGTCTCCTCACCCCCACATCAGCCTCCTCACCCCCACATCAGTCTCCTCACCCCCACATCAGCCTCCTCACCCCCACATCAGCCTCCTCACCCCCACATCAGCCTCCTCACCCCCACATCAGCCTCCTCACCCCCACATCAGTCGCCTCACCGCCGGCGTCTCCTCACCCCCACATCAGCCTCCTCACCCCCACATCAGTCTCCTCACCCCCACATCAGCCTCCTCACCCCCACATCAGCCTCCTCACCCCCACATCAGCCTCCTCACCCCCACATCAGCCTCCTCACCCCCACATCAGCCTCCTCACCCCCACATCAGTCTCCTCACCCCCACATCAGCCTCCTCACCCCCACATCAGCCTCCTCACCCCCACATCAGTCTCCTCACCCCCACATCAGTCTCCTCACCCCCACATCAGCCTCCTCACCGCCGGCGTCTCCTCACCGCCGGCGTCTCCTCACCCCCACATCAGCCTCCTCACCCCCACATCAGCCTCCTCACCCCCACATCAGCCTCCTCACCGCCGGCGTCTCCTCACCCCCACATCAGCCTCCTCACCCCCACATCAGCCTCCTCACCCCCACATCAGCCTCCTCACCCCCACATCAGCCTCCTCACCCCCACATCAGCCTCCTCACCCCCACATCAGCCTCCTCACCCCCACATCAGCCTCCTCACCCCCACATCAGCCTCCTCACCGCCGGCGTCTCCTCACCCCCACATCAGCCTCCTCACCCCCACATCAGCCTCCTCACCGCCGGCGTCTCCTCACCCCCACATCAGCCTCCTTACCCCCACATCAGCCTCCTCACCCCCACATCAGTCTCCTCACCGCCGGCGTCTCCTCACCCCCACATCAGTCTCCTCACCGCCGGCGTCTCCTCACCCCCACATCATCCTCCTCACCGCCGGCGTCTCCTTACCCCCACATCATCGGCGTCTCCTCACCGCCGGCGTCTCCTCACCCCCGGCGTCTCCTCACCCCCACATCAGCCTCCTCACCCCCACATCAGCCTCCTCACCCCCACATCAGCCTCCTCACCCCCACATCAGCCTCCTCACCCCCACATCAGCCTCCTCACCCCCACATCAGCCTCCTCACCCCCACATCAGCCTCCTCACCCCCACATCAGCCTCCTCACCCCCACATCAGCCTCCTCACCCCCACATCAGCCTCCTCACCCCCACATCAGCCTCCTCACCGCCGGCGTCTCCTCACCCCCACATCAGTCTCCTCACCGCCGGCGTCTCCTCACCCCCACATCAGTCTCCTCACCCCCACATCAGCCTCCTCACCCCCACATCAGCCTCCTCACCCCCACATCAGCCTCCTCACCCCCACATCATCCTCCTCACCCCCGGCGTCTCCTCACCCCCACATCATCCTCCTCACCGCCGGCGTCTCCTCACCCCCACATCAGTCTCCTCACCCCCACATCATCCTCCTCACCCCCACATCATCCTCCTCACCCCCACATCATCCTCCTCACCCCCACATCAGCCTCCTCACCCCCACATCAGCCTCCTCACCCCCACATCAGCCTCCTCACCCCCACATCAGCCTCCTCACCCCCACATCAGCCTCCTCACCCCCACATCAGCCTCCTCACCCCCACATCAGCCTCCTCACCCCCACATCAGCCTCCTCACCCCCACATCAGCCTCCTCACCCCCACATCAGCCTCCTCACCCCCACATCAGCCTCCTCACCCCCACATCAGCCTCCTCACCCCCACATCAGTCTCCTCACCCCCACATCAGTCTCCTCACCCCCACATCAGTCTCCTCACCCCCACATCAGTCTCCTCACCCCCACATCAGTCTCCTCACCGCCTGCGTCTCCTCACCCCCACATCATCCTCCTCACCCCCACATCAGCCTCCTCACCCCCACATCAGCCTCCTCACCCCCACATCAGCCTCCTCACCCCCACATCAGCCTCCTCACCCCCACATCAGCCTCCTCACCCCCACATCAGACTCCTCACCCCCACATCAGCCTCCTCACCCCCACATCAGCCTCCTCACCCCCACATCAGCCTCCTCACCCCCACATCAGCCTCCTCACCCCCACATCAGCCTCCTCACCCCCACATCAGCCTCCTCACCCCCACATCAGCCTCCTCACCCCCACATCAGCCTCCTCACCCCCACATCAGCCTCCTCACCCCCACATCAGCCTCCTCACCCCCACATCAGCCTCCTCACCCCCACATCAGCCTCCTCACCCCCACATCAGCCTCCTCACCCCCACATCAGCCTCCTCACCCCCACATCAGCCTCCTCACCCCCACATCAGCCTCCTCACCCCCACATCAGTCTCCTCACCCCCACATCAGCCTCCTCACCCCCACATCAGTCTCCTCACCCCCACATCAGTCTCCTCACCGCCGGCGTCTCCTCACCCCCACATCAGCCTCCTCACGGCCGGCGTCTCCTCACCCCCACATCAGCCTCCTCACCCCCACATCAGCCTCCTCACCCCCACATCAGCCTCCTCACCCCCACATCAGCCTCCTCACCGCCGGCGTCTCCTCACCCCCACATCAGCCTCCTCACCGCCGCCGTCTCCTCACCGCCGGCGTCTCCTCACCCCCACATCAGCCTCCTCACCCCCACATCAGCCTCCTCACCCCCACATCAGCCTCCTCACCCCCACATCAGTCTCCTCACCCCCACATCAGTCTCCTCACCCCCACATCAGCCTCCTCACCGCCGGCGTCTCCTCACCGCCGGCGTCTCCTCACCCCCACATCAGCCTCCTCACCCCCACATCAGCCTCCTCACCCCCACATCAGCCTCCTCACCGCCGGCGTCTCCTCACCCCCACATCAGCCTCCTCACCCCCACATCAGCCTCCTCACCCCCACATCAGCCTCCTCACCCCCACATCAGCCTCCTCACCCCCACATCAGCCTCCTCACCCCCACATCAGCCTCCTCACCCCCACATCAGCCTCCTCACCCCCACATCAGCCTCCTCACCCCCACATCAGCCTCCTCACCGCCGGCGTCTCCTCACCCCCACATCAGCCTCCTCACCCCCACATCAGCCTCCTCACCGCCGGCGTCTCCTCACCCCCACATCAGCCTCCTTACCCCCACATCAGCCTCCTCACCCCCACATCAGTCTCCTCACCGCCGGCGTCTCCTCACCCCCACATCAGTCTCCTCACCGCCGGCGTCTCCTCACCCCCACATCATCCTCCTCACCGCCGGCGTCTCCTTACCCCCACATCATCGGCGTCTCCTCACCGCCGGCGTCTCCTCACCCCCGGCGTCTCCTCACCCCCACATCAGCCTCCTCACCCCCACATCAGCCTCCTCACCCCCACATCAGCCTCCTCACCCCCACATCAGCCTCCTCACCCCCACATCAGCCTCCTCACCCCCACATCAGCCTCCTCACCCCCACATCAGCCTCCTCACCCCCACATCAGCCTCCTCACCCCCACATCAGCCTCCTCACCCCCACATCAGCCTCCTCACCCCCACATCAGCCTCCTCACCGCCGGCGTCTCCTCACCCCCACATCAGTCTCCTCACCGCCGGCGTCTCCTCACCCCCACATCAGTCTCCTCACCCCCACATCAGCCTCCTCACCCCCACATCAGCCTCCTCACCCCCACATCAGCCTCCTCACCCCCACATCATCCTCCTCACCCCCGGCGTCTCCTCACCCCCACATCATCCTCCTCACCGCCGGCGTCTCCTCACCCCCACATCAGTCTCCTCACCCCCACATCATCCTCCTCACCCCCACATCATCCTCCTCACCCCCACATCATCCTCCTCACCCCCACATCAGCCTCCTCACCCCCACATCAGCCTCCTCACCCCCACATCAGCCTCCTCACCCCCACATCAGCCTCCTCACCCCCACATCAGCCTCCTCACCCCCACATCAGCCTCCTCACCCCCACATCAGCCTCCTCACCCCCACATCAGCCTCCTCACCCCCACATCAGCCTCCTCACCCCCACATCAGCCTCCTCACCCCCACATCAGCCTCCTCACCCCCACATCAGCCTCCTCACCCCCACATCAGCCTCCTCACCCCCACATCAGTCTCCTCACCCCCACATCAGTCTCCTCACCCCCACATCAGTCTCCTCACCCCCACATCAGTCTCCTCACCCCCACATCAGTCTCCTCACCGCCTGCGTCTCCTCACCCCCACATCATCCTCCTCACCCCCACATCAGCCTCCTCACCCCCACATCAGCCTCCTCACCCCCACATCAGCCTCCTCACCCCCACATCAGCCTCCTCACCCCCACATCAGCCTCCTCACCCCCACATCAGCCTCCTCACCCCCACATCAGCCTCCTCACCCCCACATCAGCCTCCTCACCCCCACATCAGCCTCCTCACCCCCACATCAGCCTCCTCACCCCCACATCAGCCTCCTCACCCCCACATCAGCCTCCTCACCCCCACATCAGCCTCCTCACCCCCACATCAGCCTCCTCACCCCCACATCAGCCTCCTCACCCCCACATCAGCCTCCTCACCCCCACATCAGCCTCCTCACCCCCACATCAGCCTCCTCACCCCCACATCAGCCTCCTCACCCCCACATCAGCCTCCTCACCCCCACATCAGCCTCCTCACCCCCACATCAGCCTCCTCACCCCCACATCAGCCTCCTCACCCCCACATCAGTCTCCTCACCCCCACATCAGCCTCCTCACCCCCACATCAGTCTCCTCACCCCCACATCAGTCTCCTCACCGCCGGCGTCTCCTCACCCCCACATCAGCCTCCTCACGGCCGGCGTCTCCTCACCCCCACATCAGCCTCCTCACCCCCACATCAGCCTCCTCACCCCCACATCAGCCTCCTCACCCCCACATCAGCCTCCTCACCGCCGGCGTCTCCTCACCCCCACATCAGCCTCCTCACCGCCGCCGTCTCCTCACCGCCGGCGTCTCCTCACCCCCACATCAGCCTCCTCACCCCCACATCAGCCTCCTCACCGCCGCCGTCTCCTCACCGCCGGCGTCTCCTCACCGCCGGCGTCTCCTCACCGCCGGCGTCTCCTCACCGCCGGCGTCTCCTCACCCCCACATCAGCCTCCTCACCGCCGGCGTCTCCTCACCCCCACATCAGCCTCCTCACCCCCACATCAGCCTCCTCACCCCCACATCATCCTCCTCACCGCCGGCGTCTCCTCACCCCCACATCAGTCTCCTCACCGCCGGCGTCTCCTCACCCCCACATCAGCCTCCTCACCGCCGGCGTCTACTCACCCCCACATCAGTCTCCTCACCGCCGGCGTCTCCTCACCCCCACATCAGTCTCCTCACCGCCGGCGCCTCCTCACCCCCACATCAGCCTCCTCACCGCCGGCGTCTCCTCACCCCCACATCAGCCTCCTCACCCCCACATCAGCCTCCTCACCCCCACATCATCCTCCTCACCCCCACATCATCCTCCTCACCGCCGGCGTCTCCTCACCCCCACATCAGTCTCCTCACCGCCGGCGTCTCCTCACCCCCACATCAGCCTCCTCACCGCCGGCGTCTCCTCACCCCCACATCAGCCTCCTCACCGCCGGCGTCTCCTCACCCCCGGCGTCTCCTCACCCCCACATCAGCCTCCTCACCGCCGGCGTCTCCTCACTCCCGGCGTCTCCTCACCCCCACATCAGCCTCCTCACCGCCGGCGTCTCCTCACCCCCGGCGTCTCCTCACCCCCACATCAGCCTCCTCACCGCCGGCGTCTCCTCACCCCCACATCAGCCTCCTCACCGCCACATCAGTCTCCTCACCCCCACATCAGCCTCCTCACCCCCACATCAGCCTCCTCACCCCCACATCAGCCTCCTCACCGCCGGCGTCTCCTCACCCCCACATCAGCCTCCTCACCCCCACATCAGCCTCCTCACCGCCGGCGTCTCCTCACCCCCACATCAGTCTCCTCACCCCCACATCAGTCTCCTCACCCCCACATCAGTCTCCTCACCCCCACATCAGCCTCCTCACCCCCACATCAGCCTCCTCACCGCCGGCATCTCCTCACCCCCACATCAGCCTCCTCACCCCCACATCAGCCTCCTCACCCCCACATCAGCCTCCTCACCCCCACATCAGCCTCCTCACCCCCACATCAGCCTCCTCACCCCCACATCGGCGTCTCCTCACCCCCACATCATCCTCCTCACCGCCGGCGTCTCCTCACCCCCACATCAGCCTCCTCACCGCCGGCGTCTCCTCACCCCCACATCAGCCTCCTCACCCCCACACCATCCTCCTCACCGCCGGCGTCTCCTCACCCCCACATCAGCCTCCTCACCCCCACATCAGCCTCCTCACCCCCACATCAGCCTCCTCACCCCCACATTAGTCTCCTCACCGCCGGCGTCTCCTCACCCCCACATCAGCCTCCCCACCCCCACATCAGCCTCCTCACCCCCACATCAGCCTCCTCACCGCCGGCGTCTCCTCACCCCCACATCAGCCTCCTCACCCCCACATCAGCCTCCTCACCCCCACATCAGCCTCCTCACCGCCGGCGTCTCCTCACCCCCACATTAGTCTCCTCACCGCCGGCATCTCCTCACCCCCACATCAGCCTCCTCACCCCCACATCAGCCTCCTCACCGCCGGCGTCTCCTCACCCCCACATCAGCCTCCTCACCCCCACATCAGCCTCCTCACCCCCACATCAGTCTCCTCACCGCCGCCGTCTCCTCACCGCCGGCGTCTCCTCACCCCCACATCATCCTCCTCACCGCCGGCGACTCCTCACCGCCGGCGTCTCCTCACCGCCGGCGTCTCCTCACCGCCGGCGTCTCCTCACCCCCACATCAGCCTCCTCACCGCCGGCGTCTCCTCACCCCCACATCAGCCTCCTCACCCCCACATCAGCCTCCTCACCCCCACATCATCCTCCTCACCGCCGGCGTCTCCTCACCCCCACATCAGTCTCCTCACCGCCGGCGTCTCCTCACCCCCACATCAGCCTCCTCACCGCCGGCGTCTCCTCACCCCCACATCAGTCTCCTCACCGCCGGCGCCTCCTCACCCCCACATCAGCCTCCTCACCGCCGGCGTCTCCTCACCGCCGGCGTCTCCTCACCCCCACATCAGTCTCCTCACCCCCACATCATCCTCCTCACCCCCACATCATCTTCCTCACCCCCACATCATCTTCCTCACCCCCACATCAGTCTCCTCACCCCCACATCAGTCTCCTCACCCCCACATCAGTCTCCTCACCCCCACATCAGTCTCCTCACCCCCACATCAGTCTCCTCACCCCCACATCAGTCTCCTCACCCCCACATCAGCCTCCTCACCCCCACATCAGTCTCCTCACCGCCGGCGTCTCCTCACCCCCACATCAGCCTCCTCACCCCCACATCAGCCTCCTCACCCCCACATCAGCCTCCTCACCCCCACATCAGTCTCCTCACCCCCACATCAGCCTCCTCACCCCCACATCAGTCTCCTCACCGCCGGCGTCTCCTCACCCCCACATCAGCCTCCTCACCCCCACATCAGCCTCCTCACCCCCACATCAGCCTCCTCACCCCCACATCAGCCTCCTCACCCCCACATCAGCCTCCTCACCCCCACATCAGCCTCCTCACCCCCACATCAGCCTCCTCACCCCCACATCAGCCTCCTCACCCCCACATCAGCCTCCTCACCCCCACATCAGCCTCCTCACCGCCGGCGTCTCCTCACCCCCACATCAGTCTCCTCACCGCCGGCGTCTCCTCACCCCCGCATCAGCCTCCTCACCCCCACATCAGCCTCCTCACCGCCGCCGTCTCCTCACCGCCGGCGTCTCCTCACCGCCGGCGTCTCCTCACCGCCGGCGTCTCCTCACCGCCGGCGTCTCCTCACCGCCGGCGTCTCCTCACCGCCGGCGTCTCCTCACCGCCGGCGTCTCCTCACCGCCGGCGTCTCCTCACCGCCGGCGTCTCCTCACCGCCGGCGTCTCCTCACCGCCGGCGTCTCCTCACCGCCGGCGTCTCCTCACCGCCGGCGTCTCCTCACCCCCACATCAGCCTCCTCAGCGCCGGCGTCTCCTCACCCCCACATCAGTCTCCTCACCGCCGGCGTCTCCTCACCCCCACATCAGCCTCCTCACCGCCACATCAGTCTCCTCACCGCCGGCGTCTCCTCACCCCCACATCAGTCTCCTCACCGCCGGCGTCTCCTCACCCCCACATCAGCCTCCTCACCGCCACATCAGCCTCCTCACCCCCACATCAGCCTCCTCACCCCCACATCAGTCTCCTCACCCCCACATCAGCCTCCTCACCCCCACATCAGTCTCCTCACCGCCGGCGTCTCCTCACCCCCACATCATCCTCCTCACCCCCACATCAGCCTCCTCACCCCCACATCAGCCTCCTCACCCCCACATCAGCCTCCTCACCCCCACATCAGCCTCCTCACCCCCACATCAGTCTCCTCACCCCCACATCAGCCTCCTCACCCCCACATCAGTCTCCTCACCGCCGGCGTCTCCTCACCCCCACATCAGCCTCCTCACCCCCACATCAGCCTCCTCATGGCCGGCGTCTCCTCACCCCCACATCAGCCTCCTCACCCCCACATCAGCCTCCTCACCCCCACATCAGCCTCCTCACCCCCACATCAGCCTCCTCACCCCCACATCAGCCTCCTCACCCCCACATCAGCCTCCTCACCGCCGGCGTCTCCTCACCCCCACATCAGCCTCCTCACCCCCACATCAGCCTCCTCACCCCCACATCAGCCTCCTCACCGCCGGCGTCTCCTCACCCCCACATCAGCCTCCTCACCCCCACATCAGTCTCCTCACCCCCACATCAGCCTCCTCACCCCCACATCAGCCTCCTCACCCCCACATCAGCCTCCTCACCCCCACATCAGCCTCCTCACCCCCACATCAGTCGCCTCACCGCCGGCGTCTCCTCACCCCCACATCAGCCTCCTCACCCCCACATCAGTCTCCTCACCCCCACATCAGCCTCCTCACCCCCACATCAGCCTCCTCACCCCCACATCAGCCTCCTCACCCCCACATCAGCCTCCTCACCCCCACATCAGCCTCCTCACCCCCACATCAGTCTCCTCACCCCCACATCAGCCTCCTCACCCCCACATCAGCCTCCTCACCCCCACATCAGTCTCCTCACCCCCACATCAGTCTCCTCACCCCCACATCAGCCTCCTCACCGCCGGCGTCTCCTCACCGCCGGCGTCTCCTCACCCCCACATCAGCCTCCTCACCCCCACATCAGCCTCCTCACCCCCACATCAGCCTCCTCACCATCACATCAGCCTCCTCACCCCCACATCAGCCTCCTCACCCCCACATCAGCCTCCTCACCCCCACATCATCCTCCTCACCGCCGGCGTCTCCTCACCCCCACATCAGCCTCCTCACCCCCACATCATCCTCCTCACCGCCGGCGTCTCCTCACCCCCACATCAGCCTCCTCACCCCCACACCATCCTCCTCACCGCCGGCGTCTCCTCACCCCCACATCAGCCTCCTCACCGCCGGCGTCTCCTCACCCCCACACCATCCTCCTCACCGCCGGCGTCTCCTCACCCCCACATCAGACTCCTCACCCCCACATCAGCCTCCTCACCGCCGGCGTCTCCTCACCCCCACATTAGTCTCCTCACCGCCGGCATCTCCTCACCCCCACATCAGCCTCCTCACCCCCACATCAGTCTCCTCACCCCCACATCAGCCTCCTCACCCCCACATCAGTCTCCTCACCGCCGGCGTCTCCTCACCCCCACATCAGCCTCCTCACCCCCACATCAGTCTCCTCACCCCCACATCAGTCTCCTCACCGCCGGCGTCTCCTCACCCCCACATCAGCCTCCTCACCCCCACATCAGCCTCCTCACCCCCACATCAGCCTCCTCACCCCCACATCAGCCTCCTCACCCCCACATCAGTCTCCTCACCCCCACATCAGCCTCCTCACCCCCACATCAGCCTCCTCACCGCCGGCGTCTCCTCACCCCCACATCAGCCTCCTCACCCCCACATCAGCCTCCTCACCCCCACATCAGTCTCCTCACCGCCGCCGTCTCCTCACCGCCGGCGTCTCCTCACCCCCACATCAGTCTCCTCACCGCCGGCGTCTCCTCACCCCCACATCAGTCTCCTCACCCCCACATCAGCCTCCTCACCGCCGGCGTCTCCTCACCCCCACATCAGTCTCCTCACCCCCACATCAGTCTCCTCACCCCCACATCAGTCTCCTCACCGCCGCCGTCTCCTCACCGCCGGCGTCTCCTCACCCCCACATCAGTCTCCTCACCGCCGGCGTCTCCTCACCCCCACATCAGTCTCCTCACCCCCACATCAGCCTCCTCACCCCCACATCAGCCTCCTCACCGCCGGCGTCTCCTCGCCCCCACATCAGCCTCCTCACCCCCTCTTGCAGGGGATGGGGGGGCTCAGGATAACTCCTATCCTCCTCCAATCACGAGCAGCCCCTCCCAACCCCTCCAACGCAGAGTTGAACTCCAGTTTAACTCCTCGCTGCAGAGTTCCCTGGACAAGCGCAGGAACATTCCGCCGCGGCTCAGGGGCACAGCCTGGCGGGACTGGCAGCACAAACTGCCCGCCTCGCTCCCTCCCTCCAGCGGGTGATGTGCGCTCGGGCATGGCCTTGACCAACTGACCGGCTTACTCAACAGAAAAAATAACTTCCTGTTCCGACGAAGGTCACCGGCGTTAAACATTAACTCTGTTTCCCTCTTTGTCCGATCTGCTTAACTATTTCCAACACTTTGCGTTTAAAAATAATCTGTGTGCGCTGCTGTCGGGGGGACGAGGGCGCGAGTGTGTTTGAAAGCACATTGAGCGCCTGATGACTTTCTCCGTGTTGACCAGTGAGGAGATGAACGTGCTCTCGGGATGAACGGTACCAGGAGTTGGACTCGGAGATGGAAATGCTACTCCCCGGGTTTAACACCAATAAATCCCCAGAGTTAAAGCTATTTATCCTGGAGCACTGAGAGATTAAAGAGGGCCCGGGCAGGGAGCGGGGCCCGGGCAGGGAGCGGGGCCCGGGCAGGGAGCGGGGCCCGGGCAGGGAGCGGGGCCCGGGCAGGGAGCGGGGCCCGGGCAGGGAGCGGGGCCCGGGCAGGGAGCGGGGCCCGGGCAGGGAGCGGGGCCCGGGCAGGGTATATGTTGCCGCTATGTTACCTCCATTGACCTACAGGAAGCAGTTTAAAACTCCATGATCTTTCCTGACCGCTGTGTGTGTGAAGGAGCTGCTGGATTGCAGCACACTCCTTCCTCAACAGTATTTCCAGCTTTCAAACACACCCCATCGGGATGGGATCGCGATCGACTCACCGCTCAGGGGTGTTATCCAATACCTCCTCCTATTGTGATCTTTGAATTTGCGAGAAGGAGCCACACACACAATGGAGCGAGAGCGAGGTCCAGAACTCCTGCATGACTGGATTTACCCGATTGTTTAAACTTGGGGCACCTTTATTTAGAAAGGAGAAACCAGAGACAGCCGGGCTTGGTGTGAAGGTAAAAGTAAAACCTCCTCCGCGCTGCAGCCAAGAGTGACACAAAGGAAAACAGCCAGCAGAGGATGGCTGAGAGTTGGAGTCCACAATGGAAAAGGATTGGCCTTGCAAAGCAGTGGAACCGGCTGCGAGTTCCTCCCTCCTTCCAACTGAGCGGAGCTGAATAAGAGAGAGGCAATTTCCTTCTCGATAAGCCTCAATGTGCCTCGAAGCCAGTCACGTGTTGAAGTCAGCTCGCTCTCAGGTGTAAGAAACATGGTGTGCAGATGCCGGCGTTGGGCTGGGGTGGGCTCAGTAGGAAGTCTCACAACACCAGGTTAAAGTCCAACAGGTTTGTTTGAAACACTCGCTTTCGGAGCACGGCTCCTTCCTCAGGTGAATGAAGAGGTGGGTGCGGAAAGCTAGTGATTCGAAACAAACCTGTTGGACTTGAACCTGGTGTTGTGAGACTTCTGACTGTGTAAGAAACAAGCTCGCCAATTTGCCAATTCCCACAATCAGCAATTTGAGGCTCACGCTGAGCAGCTACTTTTAATGCTGTTTGGGTGGGAGACAAACATTAGCCGAGGATAGCGGGGAGACCTCCCCTCGGGTCTACTTCCAGCCGCATTCGGCAACGTTTTGCATCAAGCTTTAGGGAAACTAAGGGCCTCAGTTAGATAGCAAATTGGAAAGGCAGCATCTCTGACAGTGCGGCACCCCCTCAGCACTGACCCTCTGACAGTGCGGCACTCCCTCAGTACTGACCCTCTGATAGTGCGGCACTCCCTCAGTACTGACCCTCTGACAGTGCAGCACTCCCTCAGTACTGACCCTCTGATAGTGCGGCACTCCCTCAGTACTGACCCTCTGACAGTGCGGCACTCCCTCAGTACTGACCCTCTGACAGTGCAGCACTGCCTCAGTACTGACCCTCTGACAGTGCGGCACTCCCTCAGTACTGACCCTCTGACAGTGCGGCACTCCCTCAGTACTGACCCTCTGACAGTGCGGCACTCCCTCAGTACTGACCCTCTGACAGTGCGGCACTCCCTCAGTACTGACCCTCTGATAGTGCAGAAATCCCTCAGTACTGACCCTCTGACAGTGCGGCGCTCCCTCAGTACTGACCCTCTGACAGTGCGGCGCTCCCTCAGTACTGACCCTCTGACAGTGCGGTACTCCCTCAGCACTGACCCTCTGACAGTGCAGCACTCCCTCAGTACTGACCCTCTGACAGTGCAGCACTCCCTCAGTACTGACCCTCTGACAGTGCAGCACTCCCTCAGTACTGACCCTCTGACAGTGCAGCACTCCCTCAGCACTGACCCTCTGACAGCGCAGCACTCCCTCAGTACTGACCCTCTGTCAGTGCAGCACTCCCTCAGTACTGACCCTCTGACAGTGCGGCACCCCCTCAGTACTGACCCTCTGACAGTGCGGCACTCCCTCAGTACTGACCCTCTGACAGTGCGGCACTCCCTCAGTACTGACCCTCTGACAGTGCGGCACTCCCTCAGTACTGACCGTCTGACAGTGCGGCACTCCCTCAGTACTGACCCTCTGACAGTGCGGCACTCCCTCAGTACTGACCCTCTGACAGTGCAGCACTCCCTCAGTACTGACCCTCTGACAGTGCGGCACTCCCTCAGTGCTGACCCTCTGACAGTGCGGCACTCCCTCAGTACTGACCCTCTGACAGTGCGGCACTCCCTCAGTACTGACCCTCTGACAGTGCGGCACTCCCCCAGTACTGACCCTCTGACAGTGCGGCACTCCCCCAGTACTGACCCTCTGACAGTGCGGCACTCCCTCAGTACTGACCCTCTGACAGTGCGGCACTCCCTCAGTACTGACCCTCTGACAGTGCAGCACTCCCTCAGTACTGACCCTCTGACAGTGCGGCTCCCTCAGTACTGACCCTCTGACAGTGCGGCACTCCCTCAGTACTGACCCTCTGACAGTGCAGCACTCCCTCAGTACTGACCCTCTGACAGTGCAGCACTCCCTCAGTACTGACCCTCTGACAGTGCAGCACTCCCTCAGTACTGACCTGCCTCTCACTAGAGAGAGATTCAGGTGGGTTTTACACTGACCCCCTCACTTCGTAATAATCTTTATTAGTGTCACAAGTAGGCTTACTTTAACACTGCAATGAAGTTAATGTGAAAATCCCCTAGTCGCCACACTCCGGCGCCTGTTTGGGTACACAGCGGGAGAATTCAGAATGTCCAAATTACCCAGCAGCATGTCTGATTCAGGTGAGTTTTACACTGACCCCTCACTACAGGGGGATTTTGCGAAGTTACTACAAAGGTTTTTTCACAGCTTGAAGAATAATCACCGTCACAGATGAAGTGACTGTGCCGCCTGCTGTTTGCACTGTGCCAAGTGTAGACAGCCCTGCAGCAACTTACACATTCAGCGAATACTGTATATCTCACACACACATTTTACACTCCACCCCCCTGACAATGAAGCTGCCCAGATCTCCGCCACTACCCGTTAAAAACCCCTCGCAGAGCAGGCTGGGCAGAAGCCAGCTTGGTTTCCAGAGAAGGGGATAGGAGCAGAATTCTCGAGGCAGACATGATCTGCCTTGACATTTGACGGATATTAGGTGTGGGTACAGTTTAATTTTGCCTTGGGGAGTAGAACATTCTGACCCACCCTGGTAAGATTTGTGACGGGAATTTGGCAGCGAGAAGACCATAAGACACAGGAGCAGAATTAGGCCACTCGGCCCATCGAGTCTGCTCCGCCATTCAATCATGGCGGATATTTTCTCATCCCCATTCTCCTGCCTTCTCCCCATAACCCCTGATCCCCTTATTAATCAAGAACCTATCTGTCTCTGTCTCAAAGACACTCAGTGATTTGGCCTCCACAGCCTTCTGCGGCAAAGAGTTCCACAGATTCACCCCCCTCTGGCTGAAGAAATTCCTCCTCATCTCTGTTTTAAAGGATCGTCCCTTCAGTCTGAGATGGTGTCCTCTGGTTCTAGTTTTTCCTACGATTGGAAACATCCTCTCCCTGTCTGCTCTATCCAGGCCTCGCAGTATCCTGTAAGTTTCAATAAGATCCCCCCCTCATCCTTCTAAACTCCAACAAGTACAGGTGGGCAGGCTGCCCCTCAGGGGTCACTCTCCACTCTCACATATATAAATAAAGATGAGCACGGTAGCACAGCGGTTAGCACTGTGGCTTCACAGCTCCAGGGTCCCAGGTTCGATTCCGGCTTGGGTCACTGTCTGTGCGGAGTCTGCACGTCCTCCCCGTGTCTGCGTGGGTTTCCTCCGGGTGCTCCGGTTTCCTCCCACAGTCCAAAGATGTGCAGATTAGGTGGATTGGCCGTGATAAATTGCCCATAGTGTCCAAAAAGCTTAGGTGGGGTTACGGGGATAGGGTGGAAGTGTGGGCTTAAGCAGGGTGCTCTTTCCAAGAGCTGGTGCAGACTCAATGGGCCGAATGGCCTCCTTCTGCACTGTAGATTCTATGATTGTTTGATAAGGAATCTGGTGGAGCTGAGGATTGGTTAATGGACAGGAAGCAGAGAGTCGTTCTAAACGCGGACTAGGGGAGCGTCACAAAGAGCAGCCACTTACAGTCAATACTAATTATTTCGACAAAGAGACAGAGTAATATATTCAGGTTTGCTACCAACAATACAAAGCCAGGTGGAAATGTAACCTGAAGAGTAAAACAGAGTTTCAGTGAGTGGTTAACAATGCAGCAGGTGGAGTTTAATGTCGGGAAGTGCGAGCTTATTCACTCGTTGTAAAAACAGCAAAGCAGAATATTTTTTTCTAAAGTGTGAAACTTGTAAGTGTTGATGTTCTAAGGGAGTTGGGTGTCCTCATGTAAGTTAGTATGTAGGTACAGCCAGCAATGAGAAAGCCAATTGGCAGTTGGCCTTAACGTAAGGGGTTTAGAACACAAGAGTAGGGAGGTCTTAATAACATAAGAACTAGGAGCAGGAGTCAGCCACCTGGCCCCGCGAGCCTGCTCCGCCAGTCAGTGAGATCATGGCTGATCTTTTGTGGACTCAGCTCCACTTTCCGGCCCGAACACCATAACCCTTAATCCCTTTATTCTTCAAAAAACTGTCTATCTTTATCTTAAAAACTATCTTGCTCCAATTGAAGAGGTTTTGGTGATACCACATCGGGAATACGGTGTACAGGTTGGTCCCAATAGTTCCAGCGGGAAAAAGCTCTGTTTGTTCACAAATAGTTTCGCTCTGTGCTGAAAAATGCAATGCTTCCTACACCCTTCTCCAACCTTGTGATGCTCATGGATAATAGACCGGGGAGGGGGGGGGGGGGGGGGGGGGGGAATTGTGTTGCAGTGGGAAGGCACCCAGCCTCGGAGCCAGGACTCGACAGCCACAGAAGTTGCGTTAATAACGCGGCCAACCATGGGCCTTGTCTGCCTCATGCGCCTCGAGTCATGGGACGTCTCCTCGGTCTAATAATGCAAGAGGGGGAAGCCCACCTCTGCAAGTGCCATTTTTCTGATCGGAATCTTTAGCTTTCCACATTCTCACGTCTGTGAAAGCGGGGTGGGGGGGGGGGAACAATCACAACATGTAGGCAAGTGTCCGCAGGCTGGGAGGAAATCTGGTTGCCCTCCAGTGAACCAGGATAAAGACCACAGGCAGACAGAAAGAATTGTAGCGTAGTACCATCAACTTCAGGGAGACAGGCTGGGGTAGATACCAGAAACATCCAGCAATTGGCAGCTTTTTCTGAAAAGTTGGTTTTAGAGGTCTCCCAAGTTCCTCTCAGTTCTGTGTTACCCTCATGTACAGAACCGGACAAAAAACACGCAGAGATGGGAGACACTTCTGTAAAATTTCACAATCAGGGCAGCAGAACCTTAAGACCGGTGGTTGGCCCAGGCTGACGGGTCCACTTTGCGGATTGCGGACGGTCAGCAAACTGCTTTTCACATATTCAACAGCCAATCCCACTTCAGACAACCAACGATTGTCGGGAGTGTAGAAACCCATTTGCACAGGAGGAATGAGTCTCGTAGGAAGCGGCTGCTTATTAAATGGTGCCCCGACCGAGCGCCACTCCGTGCCACATCGCCAGGCTCGGTGCCAGCATTCCCTGCGGCTCCTGTGGCCCGCTTCTGTAGCCGGCCTGGAAAAACTGCTGCAACTCTCCGATCGCGACCTCGCTGCAGTCCATTAGGATATGGTTAATGAGACCATTATCCATGCAGCTACAATTCGCGAGACCAATGACGGACACGTTTGGTTAATGGGGATTCCAATCGAGTCTGCAAATCCACGGTGCATATTCCCGGATTCGCACAGATAACGGGTCCATCAATAAAGTCCAGTACAGGAGCACTTCTCACTCAGCAGAACTCGCTTAACACGGCAAGATTCAACATAGAAAATACAGCACAGAACAGGCCCTTCGGCCCACGATGTTGTGCCGAACCTTTGTCCTAGATTAATCATAGATTATCATTGAATTTACAGTGCAGAAGGAGGCCATTTGGCCCATTGAGTCTGCACCGGCTCTTGGAAAGAGCACCCTACCCAAACTCAACACCTCCACCCAACACCAAGGGCAATTTTGGACATTAAGGGCAATTTATCATTGGCCAATTCACCTAACCCACACATCTTTGGACTGTGGGAGGAAACCGGAGCACCCGGAGGAAACCCACGCAGACACGGGGAGGACGTGCAGACTCCGCACAGACAGTGACCCAAGCCGGAATCGAACCTGGGACCCTAGAGCTGTGAAGCATTGTGCTATCCACAATGCTACCGTGCTGCCCTTAAGAACAAATAAATCTACACTATATCATTTAACCGTAATCCATGTACCTATCCAATAGCTGCTTGAAGGTCCCTAATGTTTCCGACTCAACTACTTCCACAGGTAGTGCATTCCATGCCCCCACTACTCTCTGGTTAAAGAGCCTACCTCTGATATCCCTCCTATATCTTCCACCTTTCTCCTTAAATTTATGTCCCCTTGTAATGGTTTGTTCCACCCGGGGAAAAAGTCTCTGACTGTCTACTCTATCTATTCCCCTGATCATCTTATAAACCTCTATCAAGTCGCCCCTCATCCTTCTCCGTTCTAATGAGAAAAGGCCTAGCACCCTCAACCTTTCCTCGTAAGACCTACTCTCCATTCCAGGCAACATCCTGGTAAATCTTCTTTGCACCTTTTCCAAAGCTTCCACATCCTTCCTAAAATGAGGCGACCAGAACTGTACACAGTACTCCAAATGTGGCCTTACCAAAGTTTTGTACAGCTGCATCATCACCTCACGGCTCTTAAATTCAATCCCTCTGTTAATGAACGCGAGCACACCATAGGCCTTCTTCACAGCTCTATCCACTTGAGTGGCAACTTTCAAAGATGTATGAACATAGACACCAAGATCTCTCTGCTCCTCCACATTGCCAAGAACTCTACCGTTAACCCTGTATTCCGCATTCATATTTGTCCTTCCAAAATGGACAACCTCACACTTTTCAGGGTTAAACTCCATCTGCCACTTCTCAGCCCAGCTCTGCATCCTATCTATGTCTCTTTGCAGCCGACAACAGCCCTCCTCACTATCCACAACTCCACCAATCTTCGTATCGTCTGCAAATTTACTGACCCACCCTTCAACTCCCTCATCCAAGTCATTAATGAAAATCACAAACAGCAGAGGACCCAGAACTGATCCCTGCGGTACGCCACTGGTAACTGGGATCCAGGCTGAATATTTACCATCCACCACCACTCTCTGACTTCTATCGGTTAGCCAGTTTGTTATCCAACTGGCCAAATTTCCCCATGCCTCCTTACTTTCTGCATAAGCCTACCATGGGGAACCTTATCAAATGCCTTACTAAAATCCATGTACACTACATCCACTGCTTTACCTTCATCCACATGCTTGGTCACCTCCTCAAAGAATTCAATAAGACTTGTAAGGCAAGACCTACCCCTCACAAATCCGTGCCGACTATCCCTAATCAAGCAGTGTCTTTCCAGATGCTCAGAAATCCTATCCTTCAGTACCCTTTCCATTACTTTGCCTACCACCGAAGTAAGACTAACTGGCCTGTAATTCCGAGGGTTATCCCTAGTCCCTTTTCTGAACAGGGGCACGACATTCGCCACTCTCCAATCCCCTGGTACCACCCCTGTTGACAGTGAGAATATTAAACAATTGCACTTCCAGCCAGCCCTCGAGCTGAATGTCTTCAGAGGACCAGTGAGAAGCACAGTCAAATAGCCAGCACTGCCTCAAAAACGGAACACTGAATGATGAAGTGATTCACATTTCCACTGTACACCAGCATTGAATGACAGTGATTCACATCCCCACTGTACACCAGCATTGAATGACAGTGATTCACATCCCCGCTGTACACCAGCATTGAATGACAGTGATTCACAGCTCCACTGTACACCAGCATTGAATGACAGTGATTCACATCCCCACTGTACACCAGCATTGAATGACAGTGATTCACATCCCCGCTGTACACCAGCATTGAATGACAGTGATTCACAGCTCCACTGTACACCAGCATTGAATGACAGTGATTCACAGCTCCACTGTACACCAGCATTGAATGACAGTGATTCACATCCCCACTGTACACCAGCATTGAATGACAGTGATTCACATCCCCACTGTACACCAGCATTGAATGACAGTGATTCACATCCCCGCTGTACACCAGCATTGAATGACAGTGATTCACAGCTCCACTGTACACCAGCATTGAATGACAGTGATTCACATCCCCACTGTACACCAGCATTGAATGACAGTGATTCACATCCCCACTGTACACCAGCATTGAATGACAGTGATTCACATCCCCGCTGTACACCAGCATTGAATGACAGTGATTCACAGCTCCACTGTACACCAGCATTGAATGACAGTGATTCACAGCTCCACTGTACACCAGCATTGAATGACAGTGATTCACATCCCCACTGTACACCAGCATTGAATGACAGTGATTCACATCCCCACTGTACACCAGCATTGAATGACAGTGATTCACATCCCCGCTGTACACCAGCATTGAATGACAGTGATTCACAGCTCCACTGTACACCAGCATTGAATGACAGTGATTCACAGCTCCACTGTACACCAGCATTGAATGACAGTGATTCACAGCTCCACTGTACACCAGCATTGAATGACAGTGATTCACATCCCCACTGTACACCAGCATTGAATGACAGTGATTCACATCCCCGCTGTACACCAGCATTGAATGACAGTGATTCGCAGCTCCACTGTACACCAGCATTGAATGACAGTGATTCACATCCCCACTGTACACCAGCATTGAATGACAGTGATTCACATCCCCGCTGTACACCAGCATTGAATGACAGTGATTCACAACCCCACTGTACACCAGCATTGAATGAGTGATTCACACCCCCACTGTACACCAGCATTGAATGACAGTGATTCGCAGCTCCACTGTACACCAGCATTGAATGACAGTGATTCACATCCCCACTGTACACCAGCATTGAATGACAGTGATTCACATCCCCGCTGTACACCAGCATTGAATGACAGTGATTCACACCCCCACTGTACACCAGCATTGAATGAGTGATTCACATCCCCACTGTACACCAGCATTGAATGAGTGATTCACATCCGCACTGTACACCAGCATTGAATGACAGTGATTCACACCCCCACTGTACACCAGCATTGAATGACAGTGATTCACACCCCCACTGTACACCAGCATTGAATGACAGTGATTCACATCCCCACTGTACACCAGCATTGAATGACAGTGATTCACAGCTCCACTGTACACCAGCATTGAATGACAGTGATTCACAACCCCACTGTACACCAGCATTGAATGACAGTGATTCACATCCCCTCTGTACACCAGCATTGAATGACAGTGATTCACACCCCCACTGTACACCAGCATTGAATGAGTGATTCACATCCCCGCTGTACACCAGCATTGAATGAGTGATTCACATCCCCACTGTACACCAGCATTGAATGACAGTGATTCACACCCCCACTGTACACCAGCATTGAATGACAGTGATTCACACCCCCACTGTACACCAGCATTGAATGACAGTGATTCACATCCCCGCTGTACACCAGCATTGAATGACAGTGATTCACATCCCCTCTGTACACCAGCATTGAATGACAGTGATTCACATTTCCACTGTACACCAGCATTGAATGACAGTGATTCACATCCCCACTGTACACCAGCATTGAATGACAGTGATTCACACCCCCACTGTACACCAGCATTGAATGAGTGATTCACATCCCCGCTGTACACCAGCATTGAATGAGTGATTCACATCCCCACTGTACACCAGCATTGAATGACAGTGATTCACACCCCCACTGTACACCAGCATTGAATGACAGTGATTCACATCCCCACTGTACACCAGCATTGAATGACAGTGATTCACATTTCCACTGTACACCAGCATTGAATGACAGTGATTCACATCCCCACTGTACACCAGCATTGAATGACAGTGATTCACAAGCCCACTGTACACCGGCATTGAATGAGTGATTCACATCCCCACTGTACACCAGCATTGAATGACAGTGATTCACATCCCCACTGTACACCAACATTGAATGACAGTGATTCACAACCCCGCTGTACACCAGCATTGAATGACAGTGATTCACATCCCCACTGTACACCGGCATTGAATGAGTGATTCACATCCCCACTGTACACCAGCATTGAATGACTGTGATTCACATCCCCACTGTACACCAACATTGAATGACAGTGATTCACATCCCCGCTGTACACCAGCATTGAATGAGTGATTCACATCCCCACTGTACACCAGCATTGAATGACAGTGATTCACACCCCCACTGTACACCAGCATTGAATGACTGTGATTCACATCCCCACTGTACACCAGCATTGAATGACAGTGATTCACATCCCCGCTGTACACCAGCATTGAATGACAGTGATTCACACCCCCACTGTACACCAGCATTGAATGACTGTGATTCACATCCCCACTGTACACCAGCATTGAATGACAGTGATTCACATCCCCGCTGTACACCAGCATTGAATGACAGTGATTCACATCCCCGCTGTACACCAGCATTGAATGACAGTGATTCGCAGCTCCACTGTACACCAGCATTGAATGACAGTGATTCACATCCCCACTGTACACCAGCATTGAATGAGTGATTCACATCCCCACTGTACACCAGCATTGAATGACAGTGATTCACTTCCCCGCTGTACACCAGCATTGAATGACAGTGATTCACATCCCCACTGTACACCAGCATTGAATGACAGTGATTCACAGCTCCACTGTACACCAGCATTGAATGACAGTGATTCACAGCTCCACTGTACACCGGCATTGAATGACAGTGATTCACAACCCCTCTGTACACCAGCATTGAATGACAGTGATTCACACCCCCACTGTACACCAGCATTGAATGACTGTGATTCACAACCCCTCTGTACACCAGCATTGAATGACAGTGATTCACAGCTCCACTGTACACCAGCATTGAATGACTGTGATTCACATCCCCGCTGTACACCAGCATTGAATGACAGTGATTCACAACCCCACTGTACACCAGCATTGAATGACAGTGATTCACATCCCCGCTGTACACCAGCATTGAATGACTGTGATTCACAACCCCTCTGTACACCAGCATTGAATGACAGTGATTCACATCCCCACTGTACACCAGCATTGAATGACAGTGATTCACAGCTCCACTGTACACCAGCATTGAATGACTGTGATTCACAACCCCTCTGTACACCAGCATTGAATGACAGTGATTCACAGCTCCACTGTACACCAGCATTGAATGACTGTGATTCACATCCCCGCTGTACACCAGCATTGAATGACAGTGATTCACAACCCCACTGTACACCAGCATTGAATGACAGTGATTCACATCCCCGCTGTACACCAGCATTGAATGACTGTGATTCACAACCCCTCTGTACACCAGCATTGAATGACAGTGATTCACATCCCCACTGTACACCAGCATTGAATGACAGTGATTCACAGCTCCACTGTACACCAGCATTGAATGACTGTGATTCACAACCCCTCTGTACACCAGCATTGAATGACAGTGATTCACACCCCCACTGTACACCGGCATTGAATGACAGTGATTCACACCCCCACTGTACACCAGCATTGAATGAGTGATTCACAGCTCCACTGTACACCAGCATTGAATGACAGTGATTCACACCCCCACTGTACACCAGCATTGAATGACAGTGATTCACACCCCCACTGTACACCAGCATTGAATGACAGTGATTCACATCCCCGCTGTACACCAGCATTGAATGACAGTGATTCACATCCCCACTGTACACCAGCATTGAATGACAGTGATTCACATCCCCACTGTACACCAGCATTGAATGACAGTGATTCACAGCTCCACTGTACACCAGCATTGAATGACAGTGATTCACAACCCCTCTGTACACCAGCATTGAATGACAGTGATTCACATCCCCACTGTACACCAGCATTGAATGACAGTGATTCACATCCCCACTGTACACCAGCATTGAATGACGACGTTATTCACAACTGCCCTGCGTTTCCTCCGAAACGTTATTTAGTTTCAACGCAGACTAACAAAATGAACCTCGCCCTACTCTGCTGTTGGTCAGTGATGTCCGTGTCTGACAAGCCAGTCTTGTGATGCAGTGACGCTCCCTGGAGCACCGTCAAAACCTGCACAGATTCTGGACAGGCTCGGGCCGGAATGAGAAAGCTGTAGTGAACCTGTTACACAACGAGCTTGCCCGAGTGGCCACCTTGTAATGGTGACCAAGCAGAGTTCATCACGCCGATCCTTCGAAAGCAGCGCTGCTTTCAGTACTCAACTTGTTTTGGTGTTAATCTCAGCTCCAGAGTCTTTGCTGAGTTTGAAATAACGTTCAGTCAGTGAGGTGACAGCAGATTGTGTGCAGCGAGTGGTCCAGTCCTTCACATTACCCCAGGTTATGGAGATTGGACACAGAATTGTGTCGCAACTTGCATAACTACCAGAAACCAATGTGCGGAGCTGAGAATCAGCAGTTGCAGCAATTCGGAGGAAATGGAGATCTGATAAAGCACAGAGATTATAAACCTCAACATTAATTACAGCAGGAGAGAAAATAACAGACACGAGATTCAGAAACCAGCCCTCCCCAAGCATCCCAAACTGTGCACATTCCCCCCCCTCATTGTCCAGACTGG
>NW_027309504.1:0-30617 GCF_047496885.1 Scyliorhinus torazame | reverse complement strand
TTGAGGTGAGGGACGCCGTCAGTGTCCCTGATTTCATCTGTGGGAAGTGCACCCATCTCCAGCTCCTCAGAAACCGATTTAGGGAACTGGAGCTGGATGAACTTCGGATCATTCAGGAAGCAGAGGTGGTCATAGATAGAAGCTTCAGGGATGTAGTTACTCCAAAGAATAAAGATAGATGGGTGACGGTGAGAGGGGCTGGGAGGAAGCAGTCAGTACAGGGATCCCCTGTGGTCGTTCCCCTTAGCAACAAATATACCGCTTTGGACACTGTTGGGGGGGGACTTACCAGGGGTAAGCCATGGGGTACATGTCTCTGGCACAGAGTTTGTCCCTGTTGCTCAGAAGTGAAGGGGGGAGAGGAGTAGAGCATTAGTCATTGGAGACTCCATAGTTAAGGGGATAGATGAGATTCTGTGGGAACGAGAGGCGGTTGGTGTGTTGCCTCCCAGGTGCCAGGGTGCGTGATGTCTCGGATTGTGTTTTTGGGATCCTTAAGGGGGAGGGGGAGCAGCCCCAAGTCGTGGTGCACATAGGTACCAACGACATAGGTAGGAAAGGGGATAGGGATGTAAGGCAGGAATTCAGGGAGCTAGGGTGGAAACTTCGATCTAGGACAAACAGAGTTATTATCTCTGGGTTGTTACCCATGCCACGTGATAGCGAGACGAGGCATAGGGAGAGAGAGAGGAGTTGAACACGTGGCTACAGGGATGGTGCAGGAGGGAGAGTTTCAGATTTCTGGATAATTGGGGCTCATTCTGGGGTCGGTGGGACCTCTACAAGCGGGATGGTCTACACCTGGGCCAGAGAGGTACCAATATCCTGGGGGGGAAATTTGCTAATGCTCTTCGGGAGGATTTAAACTAGTTCAGGAGGGGCTTCGGAACCTGAATTGGAGCTCCAGTATACAGGAGGTTGAGAGTAGTGAGGTCATGAGTAAGGTTTCAAAGTTGCAGGAGTGTACCGGCAGGCAGGAAGGTGGTTTAAAGTGTGTCTTCTTCAATGCCAGGAGCATCCGGAATAAGATGGGTGAACTTGCGGCATGGGTTGGTACCTGGGACTTCGATGTTGTGGCCATTTCGGAGACATGGATAGAGCAGGGACAGGAATGGTTGTTGCAGGTGCCGGGGTTTAGATACTTCAGTAAGCTCAGGGAAGGTGGTAAAGGGGGGGAGGGGTGGCATTGTTAGTCAAGGACAGTATTATGGTGGCAGAAAGGACGTTTGATGAGAACTCATCTTCTGAGGTAGTATGAATGGAGGTTAGAAACAGGAAAGGAGGTCACCCTGTTAGGGGTTTTCTATAGGCCTCCGAAAAGTTCCAGAGATGTAGAGGAAAGGATTGCAAAGATGATTCTGGATAGGAGCGAAAGCAACAGGGTAGTTGTTATGGGGGACTTTAACTTTCCAAATATTGACTGGAAACGCTATAGTTCGAGTACTTTAGATGGGTACGTTTTTGTCCAATGTGTGCAGGAGGGTTTCCTAACACAGTATGTAGATAGGCCAACGAGAGGCGAGGCCATACTGGAGTTGGTACTGCGTACTGAACCAGGACAGGTGTTAGATTTGGAGGGAGTTGAGCACTTTGGTGATAGTGACCACAATTCGATTACATTTACTTTAGTGATGGAAAGAGATAGGTATATACCGCAGGGCAAGAGTTATATCTGGGGGAAAGGCAATTATGATGCGATGAGGCAAGACTTAGGATGCATAGGATGGAGAGGAAAACTGCAGGGGATGGGCACAATGGAAATGTGGAGCTTGTTCAAAGAACAGCTACTGCGTGTCCTTGATAAGTATGTACCTGTCAGGCAGGGAGAAAGTGGTCGAGCAAGGGAACAGTGGTTTACTAAGGCAGTCGAAACACTTGTCAAGAGGAAGAAGGAGGCTTATGTAAAGATGAGACATGAAGGTTCAGTTAGGGCGCTCGAGAGTTACAAGTTAGCTAGGAAGGATCTAAAGAGAGAGCCAAGAAGAGCCAGTAGGGCACATGAGAAGTCTTTGGCAGGTAGGATCAAGGATAACCCTAAAGCTTTCTATAGATATGTCAGGAATAAATGAATGAATAGGGTAAGAGTAGGGCCAGTCAAGGACAGTAGTGGGAAGTTGTGCTTGGAGTCCAAGGAGATAGGAGAGGTGCTAAATGAATATTTTTTGTCAGTATTCACACAGGAAAAAGACAATGTTGTCGAGGAGAATACTGAGATTCAGGCTACTAGACTAGAAGGGCTTGAGGTTCATAAGGAGGAGGTGTTAGCAATTCTGGAAAGTGTGAAAATAGATAAGTCCCCTGGGCCGGATGGGATTTATCCTAGGATTCTCTGGGAAGCTAGGGAGGAGATTTCTGAGCCTTTGGCTTTAATCTTTAAGTCATCTTTGTCTACAGGAATAGTGCCAGAAGACAGGAGGATAGCAAACGTTGTCCCCTTGTTCAAGAAGGGGAGTAGAGACAACCCCGGTAACCATAGACCAGTGAGCCTTACTTCTGTTGTGGGCAAAATCTTGGAAAGGTTTATAAAGATAGGATGTATAATCATCTAGAAAGGAATAATTTGATTAGAAATAGTCAACACGGTTTTGTGAAGGGTAGGTCGTGCCTCACCAACCTTATTGAGTTCTTTGAGAAGGTGACCAAACAGGTAGATGAGGGTAAAGCAGTTGACGTGGTGTATATGGATTTCAGTAAAGCATTTGATAAGGTTCCCTACGGTAGGCTACTGCAGAAAATACCGAGGCATGGGATTCAATTTGGATCAGAAATTGGCTAGCTGGAAGAAGACCAAGGGTGGTGGTTGATAGGAAATGTTCAGACTGGAGTCCAGTTACTAGTAGTGTACCACAAGGATCTGTTTTGGAGCCACTGCTGTTTGTCATTTTTATAAATGACCTGGAGGAGGGCATAGAAGGATGGGTGAATAAATTTGCAGATGACACTAAAGTCGGTGGGGTTGTGGACAGTGCGGAAGGATGTTACAAGTTACAGAGGGACATAGATAAGTTGCAGCATTGGGCTGAGAGGTGGCAAATGGAGTTTAATGCAGAAAAGTGTGAGGTGATTCATTTTGGAAGGAATAACAGGAAGACCGAGTACTGGGCTAATGGTAAGATTCTTGGCAGTGTGGATGAGCAGAGAGATCTTGGTGTCCATGTACATAGACCCCTGAAAGTTGCCACCCAGGTTGAGAGGGTTGTTAAGAAGGCGTACGGTGTGTTAGCTTTTATTGGTCGAGGGATTGAGTTTCGGAGCCATGAGGTCATGATGCAGCTGTACAAAACTCTGGTGCGGCCGCATTTGGAGTATTGCGTGCAATTCTGGTCGCCGCATTATAGGAAGGACGTGGAAGCATTGGAAAGGGTGCAGAGAAGATTTACCAGAATGTTGCCTCGTATGGAGGGAAGATCTTATGAGGAAAGGCTGAGGGACTTGAGGCTGTTTTCGTTAGAGAGAAGAAGGTTAACAGGTGACTTAATTGAGGCATACAAGATGATCAGAGGATTGGATAGGGTGGACAGTGAGAGCCTTTTTCCTCGGATGGTGATATCTAACATGAGGGGACATAGCTTTAAATTGAGGGGAGATAGATATGACAGATGTCAGAGGTAGGTTCTTTACTCAGAGAGTAGGAAGGGCGTGAAATGCCCTGTCTGCAACAGTAGTGGACTCGCCAACACTAAGGGCATTCAAATGGTCATTGGATAGACATATGGACAATAAGGGAATAGTGTAGATGGGCTTTGGAGTAATTTCACAGGTCGGCGCAACATCGAGGGCCGAAGGGCCTGTACTGCGCTGTAATGTTCTATGTTCTACATAGATGCATGCAAATTAGGAACAGGAATTGGCTATTTGGCCCTTGAAGCCAGCTCTGCCATTCGATAAGATCAAGGCTGATCAGATTATGACCTCAACTCCATATTGTGGCTACCCCTTATAATCTTTAACTCACTTATTAGTCAAGAATTTATGTACTACTATCTTAAAAATAGTCATTTGATCCTGCCTGGGGAAGTGTTCCAAAGCTTCACGGCCCTCGAAAAAAAAGTTCTGCGCGAGAAATAACACCTCTTACTTTTAAACTGTGTCCCCTAGTTCTAGTTTCTCCCACAAGGGGAGACCATCCTCTCAGCATCCACCCTGTCAAGCCCATTCAGGATCTTATGTTTCAATAAGATCACCTCTCAATCTTCTAAACTCTAGCCTATCAAACGTTTCTTCATGAGAATACCCTCCCCATCCTACGTCATAGTTGAGTGAACCTTGGAGTTCCTATTGGATTTATATCCTTTCTTAAATCAGGAGAAACATTTTATCTGGTCATCACCACATAATGAACATCGTCCAGAGCCCCTGGGGAAACCCCAGTCTCTTCTTTGAAATAATGCAATGGAATCCTCCACATCCCCTTGAGAAGAGGGTCAGGGCCTACGTTTTAGTATCTCTTCTGAATGATGGCGCCTCTAATACTTGCATTGGAGACTTCAGGGAAGATTCACTAGGCTTATCCCTGAGATTAGGGGGTTTGCCTTGAGGGAAGGTTGGGCCTATACTCTTTGGGGGTTTAGAAGAAGTAGAGGTGATCTAACACACAATTCTGAGGGGGGCTCGACAGGTTAGATGCTGAGAGGATGTTTCCCCTTGTGAGCCAAATTAAGAACTGGGGCACAGTTTCAAAATAAGGAAAGATGAAGTTATTTTAAGACTGAGAGGAGGAGGAATTTCGTCCCTCAGACGTACATTAGTGTTGGACTTCTCGAACGAGCAGTGGAGGCTGTGTAATTCAATGTATTCAAGGCTGAGTTACACAAATCTTTGATTGATAAGGGAGTCAAACGTTTTGGTGTGGGGGGGGGGGGGGGGCGGGGGGGCGCAGAAAAGTGGAGTTAAGGCCATAATCAATAGTCATGATCTTATTGAATGGCAGAGCATTCCTTATTCCTATTCCTTGTGTTCTTATGCAGCACTCCCTCCCTCTGTACCACACTGGAAGTGTCGACGTAGATGACGCTCAAGTCTCTGGGTTGAGGCTTGGGACCCCCATTTAGAAGCGAGAGTGTTACCCAGTGAGCAACATCGGCATCAGAAAAGCACATTTTATCTCAACTACAAGCACTTCTCCACCTTATAAACATTTGAAATTCAATCGTACTTTCACAACTTGGTTCTTCTCGGTCCAGGGGAACATATTCATGAAATCATTTATTGTGTCTACAATGGCATCCACCCGAGCTTGTTCAAGGTTGCTTTTTCCCGCTAAGCCTAAAGAAACAATTTTTAAAAAATGAATGGAAAATATGTCATTGTCGGACTGGAAAATAGATCCCACTGAACTCCGATCATGATTGTATTGGCACGGAAATATTAAAAATGAAATTAACTGCATTGACCAATGGTACCTGTTTCTCTGGCCAAATATCTTGCAATAGCCGAGCTCTGGTTGATGATGATATTATCCACATTCAGAACTGGAATTTGTTTGAAAATCAGAGCTGAAGAGAGAATCACACAGAGTCCAAGTTAGTGAGTGTGAAATCCAATCCCGCCAGATGTAATCATAGTATTGCACTTTTAGGTTTCCTTCGTTACAATGCTTCAAAAAGTGCTTCCTCGATTGTAAAGTGCTTTTGGGCCTCCTGAGGTTTTGAAAGGTGCTACATAACTAAATGAGTTTGGCAGGGGGAGGGTATTAGTTGTTCACATCATGCTACAGTAAAGCAAGTAAGTCAGAGTTCAGCTATGTTGAAAGGCAAGAGAATAAGACAAGGCTGGATGGATGGTCTTTACTTTAATGCCAGGAGGGTAATAGGTAAAACTGATGAGTTAAGGGTGTGGATTGGCACATGAAATTGTGACATTGTTGCCATCACAGGAACATGGTTGAGGAAGGGCACCTTAACATTCCGAGGTATAGGATTTTTAGGCAAGAGAGTGGAGGGTGTGAAAAGGGAGGTGGTGTTGCACTATTAATTAAGGAATGAGGGGGCGATTCAATGGCCTTGTTGTGCTCGAGTGAGTGTACGACGAGGCTGCTGAATTGCAGGAGGGGCCAAAATCGAGAACTGCGTCAGGCGCCAAACAGTTTGCGATGCAACCGGCCCATTCCCGTAGGCAAAATCGGGATCCCGCCATAACGTGGCAAGAAACTAATAATCACCACTTAAGCCCTATTTCCATATACTTAACGGGAGCCACCCCATATCCAAGGGGCTCCCGTGATCCAGCGGCCTGATGCAGTGGTCACGCTGGTGCCGATTAGTACTTTACAAAAACGTGAAACTGGCGGAAGGACTGCTGAGGACCACCATCTTCACTCACAGGCAATGGGCCCGGGTGCACTGGGCTTGCTGCCCCTGTGCTTGGGGGCTACTCACGGCTGGGGTGGTCCCCCATGGGGGTGGGAGTATCGGAACTGGTGGGGCAGGACAAACGCCATGCCAACCCCTGGATAATGTGCCCATTCCGGGGGCAATCCTAGTCCCTAGTCTGTCTGCCTCACTGACCACCCGTAACCTCCACTGACTGGCCGTGCGGCTGAAGGCTATTGCGAGGAGGGAATTGGCAATCACAGTTAAGTGAGCGCATCACACATCCGAAGTGGATTCCCGTGGGTGGGCAGGCACGTGGCATGTGGGGGTTGTTGCCTAGCATCCCAATCAGACCGTGAAACTTGGACACTGTGCCTGAACACTGTGGGAGGCAACATCCCGGGCGGAGAAGCCAACGTCTGAATACCCAAGGGATGGGCCCCAGCCCCGGGGACATGTCTACGGCCGGAGGAACTCCTTACAGATATTTAACGGCAAGGACGATAGATTGGACCCCGCGGATCTTGCCCTTGTTGTGCTGCTGGCAGGCCGGGCGGCCAGACAGCGTAGCCAGAGATGGCGGCCCATGTGCAGGGCCCCGCCCCACACCCCGAGGACCCAGCTGCCCAGCAGGCCAGGGCCAGATCCAGAGGGAGAAGGCCCGCTTCGGCCCAGGGTATGCAAGCGTTGCTGGGCTTTCGAGCAGATGACGGACAGCGCGCCCCGCAGGTGGATCTGCATCAACAAGGAGACGGTGCAGCGCATGGAGGAGGAAGAGAACACCCACTGGCCGTGGCCGTCAACGTCACTGCAACCCTGAACATTTATGCCTCGGGATCATTCCAGGGCTCAAGCGGGGGCTGGTGTGGATCTCTCACAATACAGCCCACAGGTGCCTCTGAGCGGTCACGGATGCCCTGTTTGCCCGGGCAGATAATCATATAAACCTTTGACACAGACTAAGCTCAACAAGATGGACAGCAGGATTCTCCGACATCGCTATGATGCCCCAGGTGCAGGGGCCGACAGACTGCACGCATGTCCCCCTGTACTCACCAGGCCACCTGGAGTGCCCTACGTTAACAGCAAGGGGTTCCACTCCCTGAATATCTAGCTTGTGTGCAACCACCACATGAAGATCATGCACGTGTCTGCACGCTTTCCAGGGAGTGTGCACGACACCTACATCCTGGAGCAATCAGACATCCCTGGCCTGAGGACACCCCAGGATGGAAGACTGGCTATTGGGGGATAAGGGGTATCAGCTTAGGACCTGGCTAATGACGCCAATATGGCGGATAGCAATGTGGAGGCCCGATACAATGAGACCCATTAAGCGGTGCATCAAGACTGCTCAAAATGTGGTTCCAGTGCCTCGAGCGCTCCGGTGGTATCCTGCAGTGTAGCCCCCGGAGGGTCGCCCACTTTCTGGTGTTCTGCTGTGTCACCACAGGGTGGCGTGCTGGAGGATGAGGAACGTCCGAGGAGGAGCCGGACCAGCAGGGGCTGGAGGACTATGCTGGGAAGGAACTGGAGGATCGGGCAGAGGCTGCAGGACAGGCAACAATGGAAAGGGTCCAGCAAGCCCGGAGGACCAGGGAAGCCGTCACACGTGCCCGCTTCACAGAGGACGTGGTCCGTCAATGCGATTCCCTCCCCCACCCCCCCCACCCCACGCCCGCCCACGGTCTTTGTTAAATCAATCCAGGGTGCGGAGACTGTATTGGCAATGCCAGCGGGTCACTGCCGAGGGCAGAGGGGGGGGTTGATGATAATCCGCTGAGTGCGGGTGCTCCAGAATCTATGCCATGATCTGACCCTGCCTGTTTGCGGAGTGTGTCGGGATGCAGTGTGTCGGGATGGGCAGGCCCCATGCCTGGGGGGATGGGGCAAGGGTTCAGAGGTCGGCCTATATTGTGGAAGAAAGTGACAGAAGACGTCATACTGGCTGTGGTGAAAGGTTTTTAATGTTTCACACCAGTGTGTGACACTGCCCCACTCTCCCAATGATGCCACCATCCGAGGCGTCATGGATGCACGTGATCTTCGACGTGCTTGGTCTTCCTTGCTCTACCGCTGCTTAGAGGTGTTTCCACAGGATGTACAACTGACATGGAGGCAGGCTGCTGCTTAGCAGGTCCCCTGGCCTTTGATGCCCCTGGCATGCGACCTCTGGGGGCTTTGAGTCTGAAGGGCCCGGGCTCACTTGACAGTGGCACATGCACAGCCGTGTCACCCTGTCCTGAGCGCTCACTGCGGGCATCGTTCAGAGGGGTGGAACTCGGGGAGCTGGTGGCCATCGTCGCCACACCATGGTATGGGTGCGGGTTGGCACCCAGTGCCCCCTCCTCCCGGTCGGTGCCCAGGACAGCTCCCTCGGGACGGCGGGGCAGCAGGACTGAGCCCCGACTGCCTCTGCATCACCTGGCTCTGCATTGATGCCGTGTATTGCTGATGCCATCTTCTGCACAGTCCTGGTAGCTCCGCATTCTGCACCAGACAATGCCCTCAGCAATGCTCCTCAGGTGACTGGGCCAAGCTCCGCAGTGCCCCCTCCTCCCGGTCGGTGCCCAGGACAGCTCCCTCGGGACGGCGGGGCAGCAGGACTGAGCCCCGACTGCCTCTGCATCACCTGGCTCTGCATTGATGCCGTGTATTGCTGATGCCATCTTCTGCACAGTCCTGGTAGCTCCGCATTCTGCACCAGACAATGCCCTCAGCAATGCTCCTCAGGTGACTGGGCCAAGCTCCGCAGTGCCGCAGCTATTCCCATCTGAGACTAGGACATGTCCAGTAGAGCTTCATCAAGGTCCGCCGAGTACTGGGTCACGTCCCCATCGAGTCGTACAGTCTACTCAGGCCCTCAGCCATGGCAGTCACCGACCGCGCCACGCCTTGGATACCTCCATGCTGCTGATGTTGTGCACCAGGCGCCACAGCGGTTGCCACCCTAGCAGTGTTGGCCTTGGTGCCATGCATTGCTGCTGCCATCTCCTGCACCCGTAGCCTCTGGAACTCCTGGACCAATTGGACATTCCCCTCAATGTCACGGCCGCATCCCAACGTCTGCACCAGCTCCAGGTAAACATGTTCCAGAGGCTCAGCATCTGACTGGGATCCAGCTGGGTCCTGGAATCCAGCAGAACTCCAACAGCTGTCTCGCCTGGGCGCCATTGCCTCTACCTGATGTGCCTCTGCAACTGTGTGGTACTCACTAGATTGTGTACCAGAATCGTGTCCACCAACATTGCCCAGCGCGATGTGCGTCTCTGTGCTGGTGGAGGGTGGGGATGACAGCCGTGACGCATATATGGTGGCATCCTCGGAGCTCTCCTGGGAGGCGGGTGGGGGAGACAACCCGGGTGGGCCGGCTGGAGGTATTGCGGGCGAACGGACATGTGGTCAGTGGGAGGGATGGGTCATTAAGTATGGATCCTCACCTCTGCAGAATGTGTTGATCTCAGCGTGACCGCTCTGTCCACGGCCACCACCTCCAAGGCCCATTCCTCGGATGTGGTGAGGATTCTGATGTCCGGCACCCCGCCGCCAGTCTGGGCCCTATCCCGACATCTGTGGGACAGCTTCTCCTGCGGAGACACATGGAGGGCATCATTAGCCACATGCGTGTGGTGGAGGGGGAGGGCGGAGGGGGTGCCAGGTGCAGTCTCATCGGAGTCAAGGGTTGTGTTGGGGCCTGTGCCAACTCACCTGTGCAGCCCGCTGAGGGTCGTTGACCTCGCGACACTGGGTACCGGTCCTTCTGGTCACCCTGCCCGAGCTGACGGCCACTGCCACTTCCTCCCAGGTTACCCACCGGGACCCTCGAGGGAACAGGATATCCCTCGTGGCCTCGACCACCTCCAGAAGCCTCCCCGAATCGTGGGGCTGGTCATCTCAGCGCCATGGGTGTGAGCAGAGTGGGGTTGGCTGTGCAGGGGCGGTCTATGTGCTGGTCTACCTTATTAGCGAGGTTCTGGGAGAGACACAGAACATTGGTTAGACCAGTGTTTTCCAAACTTTTTTTCCGGGGACCCATTTTTACCAACCGGTCAACCTTCACGACGCACGCTGGCCGACCTTCGCGACCCACGCCAGCCGACGGGTGCGATCCACCATTTTCTCTTACCTTGTTTGTTGCTGACAAAAATGGGGGAAATGGTTTTGGGTCCCTTTGGCCCCAATGGTCCCTTTGGCCCCCCGAACTTGAAAACAAAAGGCTACAACCATATAAAAACAAATGCGGCCGCACTGCACATGCGCACCGATGAACAGTCAAAGAAACAAAATGGAATTTTGAAGTAAGACTTCAATTCATAGCAACATCTTTCCCATTGTTCGGGATCCCAAAGTGCTTCTTGGCCATTTACTTTTTTGTAAATAAACACAGCAGCCAGTTTTCAAAGGCACAGTTCCACCAACAGCAGTGGAATAAATAATCAGTTTTGATCATGTTGGCCACTGGATAAGTATTGGCTGGAATACCAGGAGAATTCCCCAGCTCATCTTTCAGTAATGCCATGGGGCTAAGATACATCCTGGTTTAACATCTGATTCGAAGGGTAGCAATTCTAACAATGTGACTCTCTCAAAACTGCACTGAAGTATCAGCCAAGATGGAGTTCTTAAGTGAGGTTTAAACCCCCAACCTCTTGCTCAGAAATGAAATGTTACCAACGAAGCCAAGCTGACACTTGCTGCCATCTCTGATGTTGGCTCCTGTTTGGCAGGGTCGCAGGTGCAAGTACCTCACTCGGGGCGCAAATCCTCCTTTATACGGCCAGATAGTGAAGCTGAGCAGGCATGCCCACGGTGGAGGGTACCAACCTGCACCCATCTATGCAGTATTAATATTAGTCTCTGTTACCAATCAGGAACCCATGGCTGACTTTGCCATCCTCCCATGCCAGCATTTACCAAACCTGCGACTTCTACCACCGAGAGGAACAAAGGCAGCAGGGACACACACCTGCGAGTTTCCCCCCAAACCACACACCACCCTGACTTGGGAATACGTAGCTATTCCTTTGCCATTCCAGGTCAGAATCCTAGAACCCCCTTCCTTCAGCAATCAGTGTGGCTACACCACACTGGCTTCAGCGGTTCATGATGTGTTCGGTAGTCTGGGTCGATGTGGACTGCACTTGGTGCAGTGTAGCGAGAGACAGACCTCCAACACTTGATAAGATGCAACACGATTTTATTTAACATCTAAACTATTATACATGTTCAACTGTGGGTTGACACTATGCTGACTTGACTGGAGACCTGATACTAGCCTAACCAGACTTACTAGCTACCACATGGTGTTTGCACTGGCTAGCTCACTAACTCTGACTGTCTCAGAGGCTGGGTCCCGAGAGAGAGTGGGAACACTGCTGCCCTCTGGCTTTATAGTGGTAGTGCCCTGTCTGGTGATTGGCTGCACTGTGCTGTGTGCTTACTGGTCATCCTGTCTGTCAATCACTGCCTGTCTGCACTCCATTATATACATAGATGTATATTATGACATCTCTCCCCCCCCCTTTTTTTCTTTTTTTTTGTATCATGTGTGTTGAGATAATAAATATTAAGGTGTATGTGCGTGTGGATGTGTATATGTGCGTGACTATATACAGAATGTGATAAAATGGCCTCATGTACACAGGAAGGTGTCGCTAGTGCGGATATAGGGCAGATGAAACGGTAAAAAACGATATTTACAGAGGTCAAAACGATAAGGTAACACAGTTGTGCAAAAGTTCAGTCTATAAGTTTAGTCTCTGCGGCGGGCGACAAATTCTGGTTGACCGCCTCAAGGGTGGATCAGGGGCCGCCTGCACTTGGATAGGCGGGACTGCCGCCAATGCGGTGGTCGCAGAGGTCGTCAGGATTGCTGGTAGACCGGTGGCCTTGTGGCAGGGCACGTCCGGAGGAAGCATTGTGTGAGGCGGGACATCATGGTTAGGTGGCGGGCATGGAACTCTGCGCAGCGCCCGGCTGTTGCGTCGTCGGAAGGAGACATCAGCCATGCAGACGAGGAACGATCTCGGGGCCACTTGCTTGACCACCACAGCTGTGGCGGACCAGCCGCCGTCAGGCAACTGCACGCGAACACGATCAGTTGGGACCAGCTCAGGGAGATCCGTGGCATGACCGTCGTATGCTTGCGCGGGAGACAACCCAGTGGACAGCGGGGATGCTCTGTATGCCAGCAGCGCCAAGTTGAAGTCGGAGCCTGAGTCTGCAGCCTTGCATGGTAATCTCTTGACAATATGGACCCCTTTTTCGGCCTTCCCGTTTGACTGCGGGTAGTGGAGGCTGGAGGTTACGAGACGCAAGTTGTATAGGCGGGCAAAATCAGACCATTCCTGGCTGTAAAAACAGGGACCGTTGTCACTCATCACCGTGAGCGGTATCCCATGCCTGGCAAACGTTCCTTTGCATGCTTTAATCACCGCCTTCGACGTGAGGTCGGATAGTTTAACCACTTCAGGGTAATTAGAGAAGTAGTCGATCAGGAGGACATAGTCACGCCCCTTGGCGTGGAAAAGGTCGACACCGACTTTGGACCATGGGGAGGTCACTATCTCATGTTGCTGCAGTTTCTTTGGTTTGAGCTGGCTGAAATTTCTGACATGTGGGGCAGTTGAGGACCGTATTGGCAACGTTCTGGCTGATGCCCGGCCAATAGACTGCCTCTCGAGCTTTGCGTCGACATTTCTCGACCCCCAGGTGACCCTCGTGGAGTTGGCCGAGCACCATAGCTCGTATGCTCTGCGGAATCACAATCCTATCGAGCTTCATGAGGATGCCGTCCACCACCGTCAGGTCGTTCTTGACGTTGTAAAACTGGGGACACTGTCCCTTCTGCCAGCCATTCATGAGGTGCTACATCACGCGCTGTAGCAGAGGATCCTTGGCCGTTTCCTCACGAATTTGGATGACCCTCTCATCAGTGGCCGGAAGGTTCGAGGCACAAAATTGCACCTGCGCATCGATTTGGCAGACAAAGTCAGTTTGTTCACATGGTGTGGTGATAGATCTGGAAAGGGCATCTGCAACAATGAGTTCTTTGCCTGGCGTGTAGACAAGTTCAAAGTCATAGCGGCATAGGTTGAGAAGGATTCGTTGTAACCGAGGCGTCATGTCATTCAAATCCTTCTGGATTATGTGGACTAGTGGCCTGTGGTCCGTCTCAACCGTGAATTCTGGGAGGCCACACACACAGTCGTGAAATTTGTCGATTCCCGTTAGGAGGCCCAGGCATTCCTTCTCGATCTGAGCGTACCGTTGCTCAGTGGGCGTCATGGCTCTGGAGGCATACGCAACTGGGGCCCATGAGGAGGAGTCATCCCGTTGAAGGAGCACCACCCCAATACCGTCCTGGCTCGCGTCAGTGGATATTTTGGTCTCTTTGGTAGGTTCGAAGAACGCCAGAACCGGGGCTGTGGTGAGTTTTGCCCTCAGCTCACACCATTCGTTCTCATAAGCGGGCAGCCACTGGAATTCCTTCGACTTTTTGACGAGATGACAGAGGGCTGTGGTGTGTGTCGCCATGTTGGGAATGAACTTCCCGAGGAATTTGATCATCCCTAGAAAGCGGAGGACCGCCTTCTTGTCCTCTGGGATCGCCGAGACCTTGTCAGCATCTAGCCGCACGCCTTGCTGCGAGATGTGGTCACTAAGGAATTTGATTACTGATTGACCGAACGAGCACTTCGCTCTGTTGAGTCGGAGGCCATGCTCATGGATTCTGTGGAATACCTGCTTGAGGCAATCAATATGTTCTTGAGGAGTTGTGGACCAGATTATGACATTGTAAACATACACGCGCACCCCCTCGATACCCTCCATCATCTGTTCCATGATGCGGTGGAATATCTCTGAGGCAGAGTGATGCCAAAAGGCATCCGGTTGTAGCAGTAGTGACTGAACGGGGTGTTGAATGTGCACAGCTTGCGACTGGGTGCATCCAGCTGTATTTGCCAGAACCCCTTGGAGCCGTCCAGCTTCGTAAAGAGTTTGGCATGAGCCATCTCGCTGGTCAACTCTTCTCGTTTTGATATCGGGTAATGTTCCCTCATGATATTGCGGTTTAAATCCTTGAGGTCGATGCAGATTCAAAGCTCCCCTGACGGACGCAGACCATAGAGCTGACCCAGTCCGTGGGTTCTGTGACCTTTGATATGATGCCCTGGTCCTGGAGGTCCTGTAACTGCTGCTTGACGCGGTCCTTGAGGGGCGCCGGCACCCGACGTGGTGCGTGGATCACAGGGATGGCGTTCGATTTGAGCAGGATTTTGTATCGGTATGGGAGTGTACCCATTCTGTCGAACACGCTGTGGTACTGCGTGGTGATGTCATCAATTTCAGCCTGGAAGTTCTCATCAGGTGAAGCCGTCGCCTGTGAGGATGACATGGTGTGGACTCGCTGAACCAAGTTCAGGAGTTTGCAGACCCGAGCACCGAGCAGGGATGCTCTGTCAGGTCCCACGATCTCAAATCGCAGTGTCGCTTAAAATGACTGACTGGAAACTCCGAGCTGGTATGAGCCACTGGCTGCTATGGCATTACCATTGTAGTCAAGGAGCTGACAGGCCAGTGGAAGAATGCTTGGTCTGACGCGGATGGTGTCGAGATCAGATTTGGAGATGAGGTTCGCCGGTGCCCGGTGTCCAGTTTGAGCCGGATGCGAGCCTTGTTGACTGTGAGGACAGCACACCACTCGTCCACGCTGAGGATCCGGAGGTGCTTCGCTGTCTTGGAGAAAGGCAGCGCATGCTTCGTAATGATGCCCACCCGGTATGGAGATTTGAGGCACGCAGCATCAGGATCTGTTGGGCTGTCGGGGTCGGAGTCTGGCATGGCCTGCTGTATTAAACGGACGCTTCTGCACCGCGGCTGGGATTGCTGGATGCTGGGCAGTGTAGCAGATCTGCAAAGGGCTGCGTAGTGGCCAAGCTTGCCACACTGTAGATACCCGTCGTGATTTTGCCAGACATTGCCGCTTTAAATGGGCGGAGCCACAATTCAGACACGTCATGACGTCAACGCGTTCCATGTGCCATCGCGCATGCGCAGTGCGGTCGAACAACGTATGCACCTGGGCAGTCTGGTCGTCGGTCTCGCCGTCCCCTCGGTTGTGGCACGCATGCGCAGGGGCCCGGAAAAAGCGTGCGGAATGGCCACTCTCGTCGATACTTAGGCCCTGCATTTGTGCGATGGCCTGCACCCGTTCCGCCTCGTGGGAGGTTAGCTTTGCCGTTTCTGCAGCCCTGATGTGGGGGTACCGATTGTTAGCATGTTCGTGGAGAACGCACGTTTCGATGGCGATGGTGAGGGTGAGCAGCTTGACTTTCAGGAGCTGCTGACGAAGGGAATCGGAGTGGACCCCAAAACCGATCTGATCCCGGATCATGGAATCAGTGGTCAAGTCATAGTTACATGACTGCGCGAGGATGCGGAGATGGGTCAGAAAGGATTGAAAAGGTTCATCCTTATCCTGAAGCCTCTGCTGGAAAACATACCGTTCAAAGCTCTCATTCACCTCAATGTCCCAGTGGCTGTCGAACGTCAGTAGGACTGTTTTAAATTTTGTCTTGTCTTCGCCTTCAGCGAATGTAAGGGAGTTGTAGATTTGAATGGCGTGGTCCCCGGCTGTGGAGAGGAATAGTGCGATATTCCTGGCGTCCGATGTGGCCTCGAAGTCGGTGGCTTCTGGATACTTTTGTTGAAGATCTTCCAATTTGCACAGAGGTTGCCAGCGATGCGGAGCTGCGGAGGAGGGCGGACGTTTTCCATGTCACCAGATGGCTGTTTGCTGGTCAATGCTGATTCACTCAAGGTAGGTCCATCAATTTTCAGCATCACTCACTGGTACCATGATGTGTTGGGTAGGCTGGGTCGATATGGACTGCACTTGATGCAGTGTAGCGAGAGACAGACCTCCAACACTTGATAAGATGCAACACAATTTTATTTAACATCTAAACTATTATACATGTTCAACTGCGGGTTGACACTATGCTGACTTGACTGGAAACCTGATACTAGCCTAACCAGACTTACTATCTACCAGCCCACTAACTCGGACTGTCTCAGAGGCTGGGTCCCGAGAGTGAGCGGGAAACTGGTGTCCTCTGGCTTTATAGTGGTCGTGTCCTGTCTGGTGATTGGCTGCTCTGTTGGGTGTGCTTGCTGGTCATCCCGTGTGTCAATCACGGCCTGTCTGCACTCCATTATATACATAGATGTATATTATGACAGTTCAAGGCGGCAGATCGCCAAGGCAATTAGGCGTAGGCAACAGATACTGGCCTTGTCAGTGCCGCCCACATCCCATGGCTCCAGGAAGGGGGAGGATTTAAAGGAGGTTTGTTAACTCCCCAGCAACCTGCTGTCTTCAGCTTCAACTCCGGTTTCTGTGCTGTGGGACAAATAATGAACATGATGGAATACACCATTCACTAGGATTAATAATGGCAATTGGTTTCCAGCTGCTTCCCAGCAGTTAGCCCTGCTTCCAAAGATGCCATCTCAGAAAATATTACATGGAGGTAGCAACAGGTCGGGCAACCGGGCACATCAAACTGCTCAAAACTATTTACCCTCTCATGTCCGCCTGCCACAGTCAGGTAGCCCTCCTGGTTCAGTAGGTCTAGGCCCTTTGAACCCAAGCAGAGGATGTTAAACTAATTTCCAATGTTGTACTGATCCGACTTTCCGCGACCACATCCACCAGTCGTTATTTCCCACATGGGCACGATGCAAAACATTATCTGGACTTGTGAAGGCCTCACGTCATCTGTCCCGACTTTGCCTTCTTGGTCAGCTGCTGCTCAAGATCAGCGTTGGGTCAATGAAAGTTCCTGTGCCTATTTCTAGGCTCCACCGCTCGCTCCCCCCCCCCCGCAAAAAACGGCAAAATCTAGGTGAACCTTGCAAACTTCGACTAGTTTCTCCAGTTCTGCAGCTCTCCTCCTTAGGCCACACTTGGAGTGTAGTGTTCAATTCCGGTCGCCACACTACCAGAAGGATGTGGAGGCTTTAGAGCGAGTGCAGAATAGATTTACCAGAAATTTGCCTGGTATGGAGGGCAATAGCTATGAGGAGAGGTTGAATAAACTCGGTTTGTTCTCACTGGAACGACGGAGGTTGAGGGGCGACCTGATAGAGGTCTACAAAATTATGAGGGGCATAGATAGAGCTTTTCCCCAGGGTAGAGGGGTCAATTACTAGGGGGCATAGGTTTAAGGTGCGAGGGGCAAGGTTTAGAGTAGATGTACGAGGCAAGTTTTTTTACACAGAGGGTAGTGGGTGCCTGGAACCCGTTACCGGAGGAGGTGGTGGAAGCAGGGACGATAGTGACGTTTAAGGGGCATCTTGACAAACACGTGAATAGGATTGGAATAGAGGGATGAGGGATACGGACCCAGGAAGTGTAGAAGATTGTAGTTTAGTCGGGCAGCATGGTCGGCACGGGCTTGAAGGGCCTGTTCCTGTGCTGTACTTTTCTTTGTTCTTTGTTCCTCAACGGGATGCATGATGCCTGCTGAAGAAATTCGGGCAGTCTTTTATTCCCCCCCGCCCCCGTTTACCCCCAGACAGCCTGCAGTCAGCCCTCTGACATCCCCCTACCTCACAGAACGTACCAGGAATGCATCAGTTGCAAAGCTATCCCCAGCATTGCACAGGCTTCCTGTGAAAGCTGATTTCCTGTCAAGCTTGCTGGGAATGTTTATCAAAATAAGGGCTTAATGCGAAAACTTTGACAGAGCCTGTGCCCAGACCCCTACTACATGCACTTAAATTTCCAATCATTATATCTGCAGGTCTGAGCATGCAGTCATTTAAAAAAAATAATCCTCACAAAACATTTTAAATGACATAACTATTACCTGTCTTAACAGCAAACATTAGTTGATGCTTTCTGAAACTGGTGATCATTGTGTACTTAATACTTAACATGTTTTGTATCATGGTTATTCATGGTGCTGTCAAGCGTTGGATTGTTTCAGCTTTTAGTGCTATTAGTTGAGGTAAATATTGGTCAAGACAGAAGGCAAAACCCCTTCTGACCCGCTCTAAAATAGTGCCAAAATAGTACACCCACCTGAGCAGGCAGGCAGGCCCTTGGTTTAACATCAAATGCAAAACGGCACCTCCAACAGGGCAGCACCCCCTCAGTGCTTCCACCTTAAAATTATGCGCTCAAGTCTCCGAGTGGGATTTGAACCCACAACCTGCTGACTCAAGAGGCGGGATTGCGAGTAACTGATGGCAAGCCCAACCGAAAGAGAAGCAAAATTAATTTCATAAATCCGCTGAACAAAATGCAAAAGGGGAATGGGGTAAGAGTTTGCATCCACTGGATGTGGTTGAGGCAAATAGCTTGGTTTGCCAAGGAGGGCAAATGAGTACATGATTAAAAAAAGGGAACAGAATGATGTGCAGGTTTGGATCAGGCAGATGGAATGAGAGGAGTCTCCTATTTCTGCGCTACATATCCAATGTGGGGAAAATAGGTACCTACCCATCGGACAGTCACAACACACCATCCCAATCTTCAGCGCTCCCTAAGGGCAATTATGATGCCATTAGACGTGACTTGGGGGGGATAAGGTGGAGAAGTAGGCTGCAAGTGTTGGGCACACTGGATAAGTGGGGCTTGTTCAAGGATCAGCTACTGCGTGTTCTTGATAAGTATGTACCGGTCAGACAGGGAGGAAGGCGTCGAGCGAGGGAACCGTGGTTTACCAAGGAAGTGGAATCTCTTGTTAAGAGGAAGAAGAAGGCCTATGTGAAGATGAAGTGTGAAGTTTCGGTTGGGGCGATGGATAGTTACAAGGTAGCGAGGAAGGATCTAAAGAGAGAGCTAAGACGAGCAAGGAGGGGACATGAGAAGTATTTGGCAGGAAGGATCAAGGAAAACCCAAAAGCTTTCTATAGGTATGTCAGGAATAAGCGAATGACTAGGGAAAGAGTAGGACCAGTCAAGGACAGGGATGGGAAATTGTGTGTGGAGTCTGAAGAGATAGGCGAGATACTAAATGAATATTTTTCGTCAGTGTTCACTCAGGAAAAAGATAATGTTGTGGAGGAGAATGCTGAGCCCCAGGCTAATAGAATAGATGGCATTGAGGTACGAAGGGAAGAGGTGTTGGCAATTCTGGACAGGCTGAAAATAGATAAGTCCCCGGGACCTGATGGGATTTATCCTAGGATTCTATGGGAGGCCAGGGAAGAGATTGCTGGACCTTTGGCTTTGATTTTTATGTCATCATTGGCTACAGGAATAGTGCCAGAGGACTGGAGGACAGCAAATGTGGTCCCTTTGTTCAAAAAGGGGAGCAGAGACAACCCCGGCAACTATAGACCGGTGAGCCTCACGTCTGTAGTGGGTAAAGTCTTGGAGGGGATTATAAGGGACAAGATTTATAATCATCTAGATAGGAATAATATGATCAGGGATAGTCAGCATGGCTTTGTGAAGGGTAGGTCATGCCTCACAAACCTTATTGAGTTCTTTGAGAAGGTGACTGAACAGGTAGACGAGGGTAGAGCAGTTGATGTGGTGTATATGGATTTCAGCAAAGCGTTTGATAAGGTTCCCCACGGTAGGCTATTGCAAAAAATACGGAGGCTGGGGATTGAGGGTGATTTAGAGATGTGGATCAGAAATTGGCTAGCTGAAAGAAGACAGAGGGTGGTGGTTGATGGGAAATGTTCAGAATGGAGTACAGTCACAAGTGGAGTACCACAAGGATCTGTTCTGGGGCCGTTGCTGTTTGTCATTTTTATCAATGACCTAGAGGAAGGCGCAGAAGGGCGGGTGAGTAAATTTGCAGACGATACTAAAGTCGGTGGTGTTGTCGATAGTGTGGAAGGATGTAGCAGGTTACAGAGGGATATAGATAAGCTGCAGAGCTGGGCTGAGAGGTGGCAAATGGAGTTTAATGTAGAGAAGTGTGAGGTGATTCACTTTGGAAGGAATAACAGGAATGCGGAATATTTGGCTAATGGTAAAGTTCTTGAAAGTGTGGATGAGCAGAGGGATCTAGGTGTCCATGTACATAGATCCCTGAAAGTTGCCACCCAGGTTGATAGGGTTGTGAAGAAGGCCTATGGAGTGTTGGCCTTTATTGGTAGAGGGATTGAGTTCCGGAGTCGGGAGGTCATGTTGCAGCTGTACAGAACTCTGGTCCGGCCGCATTTGGAGTATTGCGTACAGTTCTGGTCACCGCATTATAGGAAGGACGTGGAGGCTTTGGAGCGGGTGCAGAGGAGATTTACTAGGATGTTGCCTGGTATGGAGGGAAAATCTTATGAGGAAAGGCTGACGGACTTGAGGTTGTTTTCGTTGGAGAGAAGAAGGTTAAGAGGAGACTTAATAGAGGCATACAAAATGATCAGGGGGTTGGATAGGGTGGACAGTGAGAGCCTTCTCCCGCGGATGGATATGGCTGGCACGAGGGGACATAACTTTAAACTGAGGGGTAATAGATATAGGACAGAGGTCAGAGGTAGGTTCTTTACGCAAAGAGTAGTGAGGCCGTGGAATGCCCTACCTGCTACAGTAGTGAACTCGCCAACATTGAGGGCATTTAAAAGTTTATTGGATAAACATATGGATGATAATGGCATAGTGTAGGTTAGATGGCTTTTGTTTTGGTGCAACATCGTGGGCCGAAGGGCCTGTACTGCGCTGTATTGTTCTATGTTCTATGTTCTATTTGTCAGAATGTACACCAAAGCCCTAAAATCATAATTGTTTTGTGGAGAAAAATCACCAACGAATCACCATTTTTCATTCAAAGTACACGTTGATCATACTATACGACTTGCACTCAATTTACCGTTAACACAATAAAGGGCGCTATTCAATAAAGGGCGCTATTCTCCTAAACATTGACAGTGTCATTTGGGAGAGTTTGGTGGGGTGTTTCCCGCTGGCTTTTTGAGTGAGATCCAGACCTGGATTCTCCCACACTTCTGAGTCTCGGGGAGTTCCTCCCTGGTCTAGCCCACACAAGAAATGTTTTCAGCAGGGGGGAGCTGAACTCACCACGAGACCGGCTCCTCAGAGTTTGGGTCGCCATTTTGAAAGGGTGCCTAGATCACAGTGAGATTGAGGCTCCTCTACAGCCCCCACCATGGGCAATGCCGCCCCCACAGATATGGGCATTAACCACCCCCCCCCCCCACTCGCAACTTCGCCCCACTTTCAGGACCCCTCTCAACCTTTACGTCCCCATCCTTCATACCCTCCCTTTCATGGGCATAGCCCCCCTCAGGCTCCGACTCTCGACAATGCCAGCCTGGCACCTGGCAGTGCCAATGGGGAGTGCCAAGGTACTCCCCTGCCCTGCCCCCGAACACCCGGGGGTGGGGGCTCCAATGGCTTCCATGAACCTGAGATTGGCCTTCATGCCTGGTCTCCATTTGTAGGCACCAGATCTAATCAGCACCTGGGTGAGGCCTCACTCGTGTCTCCCGGGAGACTGCAACCTCAAATAGGCGTGCCGGGCACCACGGGTTGGGTGACCGGTGCAGCGCAAAGCCAGATTTGGGCCTCTCCTGTAATGCTCCCAGCGTGCCTGGATCAGCAACACAGTGGGAGAACCATGCCCAAAATGTCTCAAAGGTCCTTCACAGGTGCATTCTCAAACATCCAACCCACAATAAGGAGATATTAGGGAAGGATAAGCAATGAGGGCAGAATTTCCCAGGAGAAAATTATTCAAAGATATACATTTCTCGGAAAGTCTTTACAGGTGGGAAATTGGCCTCCAATGGGAAAGTTGTTTATATTTCCAATGGGGGAGAGATTTAAAGTGGTATTGGGTACGAGTGAATTAATTGGCTGATGTTTCTCCTCTCTCTCTGGATTCGGTTTCATCGGGTGGGTTTATTGCTGGGGTGCCCGGGTATTGTCCTGCCCGCAACCACCCAGGGGGCTTCGAATGGCCTTGGAGACCCCCCACCCCCACCCCACCTCACCTCGACGTATCTGGATCACGCCCAGCAAGACGCGATGCAGATTGCACCAGGCGTGGCGACTTGGTGCTCTCAATGGGCGGAGCGGAGCTTGATTTGGGGCTCCTGCAGGATTCGCCCGCGATGGATGAATCACGCCCTAGATGTTTAACAGGAGCGAGACGGATACATAAGGGGGAAAGGAATGTAAGAATAGGGTGAGGTGGCATATAAACAATGGTATGGGCCGAATGGCCAGCAATCGTATGTGATGCACGTGATGAAATATCATTGCAACCCGAGTTTCAATCAATGATTACAGGAACAACTGAAAGATTGGATTTGAGGGGGGATAGCAGCTTTCCTGGTGAATTGGAATAATTAAGAAAATCACTGAGTTTGGTTATTTGTCAAAATCCCACTCTTCCATGTGTTTCATTTTTCAATGGTTTTCACATTAGTGAGATGGTTTGGTTAACTGTAATGTGCTGAATGCATGCGGTTTTTAATCTCTTCTTTATATAAAGCTTGCAAGAGCCTGCTTTTAAAGTCGAATTAGCTTTGGCTCTGGTGTATTGTTTTGTTAAGTCCAGGGGTAAACTGTTTATGGAGTATCTGGAACGCTCAATATAATTAAGCAATTCTGTAATGTACAGTGTGTCACATACTGCAATCAAAGGCACATGGAATGCATCCCAGAGTGCTAAAAGAGATGGCTAGGGAAATTGCAAATGCACTAGTGATAATTTACCAAAATTCACGAGACTCTGGTGTGGTCCCGGCGGATTGGAAATTAGCAAACGTGACACCACTGTTTAAAAAAAGGAGGTAGGCAGAAAGCGGGTAATTATAGGCCAGTGAGCTTAACTTCGGTAGTCGGGAAGATGCTGGAATCTATCATCAAGGAAGATATAGCGAGGCATCTGGATGGAAATTGTCCCATTGGGCAGACGCAGCATGGGTTCATAAAGGGCAGGTCGTGCCTAACTAATTTAGTGGAAATGTTTGAGGACATTACCAGTGCGGTAGATAACGGGGAGCCAATGGATGTGGTATATCTGGATTTCCAGAACGCCTTTGACAAGGTGACACACAAACGGTTGCTGCATAAGATAAAGGTGCATGGCATTAAGGGTAAAGTAGTAGCATGGATAGAGGGTTGGTTAATTAATAGAAAGCAAAGAGTGGGGATTAATGGGTGTTCTCCTGGGGATTAATGGGTGTTTCTCAGGGATCAGTGTTGGGCCCACAATTGACATAGATGATTTGGAGTTGGGGACCAAAGGCAATGGGCGGAATTCTGCCACCCCCCACGGCCTGTGGGGGGGGGGCGAGTGGGGTTCCTGCACCGGGGTGGTGCTCAAAAGGGGTCTGGCCCGCGATCGGTGCCCACCGATTGGCGGGCCGGCCTCTCTGAAGGAGGACCTCCTTTCCTCCGCTGCCCCGCAAGATCCATCCGACATCTTCTTGCGGGGCAGCCTTGGGGAGGACGGCAACCGCGCATGCGTGGGTGACATCATTTATGCGGCGCCGGTCATGTCATTTACGCGGCGCCAAGGCCCGGCACGGGTAAATGACGCGGCGCCGCTCCTAGCCCCCGGGGTCGGGAGAATAGGGGGCTGGGAACAGCCTCCGACGCCGGAGTGAAACACTCCAGTTTTCACTCCGCCCTCGGGACGTAGTCTCCCGATGGGAGAATTGCGCCCAATGTGTCCAAGTTTGCAGGCGACACAAAGTTGAGTGGTAAAGCAAAAAGTGCAGAGGATACCGGAAGTCTGCAGAGGGATTTGGATAGGCTAAGTGAATGGGCTAGAGTCTGGCAGATGGAATACAATGTTGACAAATGTGAGGTTATCCATTTTGGTAGGAATAACAGCAAAAGGGATTATTACTTAAATGATAAAAGATCAAAACTTGCTGCTGTGCAGAGACCTGGGTGTGCTAGTGCATGAGTCGCAAAAAAGTTGGTTTACAGGTGCAACAGGTGATTAAGCAGGCAAATGGAATTTTGTCCTTCATTGCTAGAGAGATGGAGTTTAAGACTAGGGAAGTTATGCTGCAATTGTATAACATATTAGTGAGGCCACACCTGGAGTATTGTGTTCAGTTTTGCTCTCCTTACTTGAGAAAGGACGTACTGGCACAGGAGGGTGTGCAGAGGAGATTCACCAGGTTAATCCCAGAGCTAAAGGGGTTGGATTACGAAGAGAGGTTGAGTAGACTGGGACTGTACTCGTTGGAATTTAGAAGGATGAGGGGGGGGGGAATCTTATTGAAACATATAAAATTATGAAGGGAATAGATAAGATAGATGTGGGCAGGTTGTTTCCACTGGCGGGTGAAAGCAGAACTAGGGGACATAGCCTCAAAATAAGGGGAAGTAGATTTTAGGACTGAACTTGGGAGAAACTTCTTCACCCAAAGGGCGTCATCAGTGACGTTTCTCCACAACTGCCCCTGGAGTGACAGTCATGGGGTTTAAACTTTGTTGTACACACAGACTCAGAATAATGACACCAGCTTGATCTGTCTTGTTACTGCATCTCGCTTCAGAGACTGTTTTTCATCACAGCAGCAAGTATGACAGCCGATATTTCTATTCATTTTTTAAAAAGCTGCCCTACCCACCAAGCCTTCTGCTCAATCTTGAGACTTCAGAATCATATCCCCTCTCAACCAGGTTTATGAACAACTTCTTATGCTCAATAACAATGGTTTCCATCATACTGCCATCGGGTCCCCACTGGGGGTTCCCTGTTTGGCCTCCATCGAATCGTCGCCGTGCCTTACCCTTTCCAATCTTTTTAACCTGCGGCGGATATCTTGCACCGCTCATCGGCGTGGTACAAAAGTCCGTCTTTGCCCACCAACATTAGCGTGTAGTCAGTGTTGCGTGTCCCCGCCACTACCTACATCGCAGCTTTTTTTCCCCTTTTTCGCACCTCACAACTATGGCTCCAACCGCAACACCTTTATCGGGTGGTAAATTAAAACATACTCACCCACATAGGAGACTCATCATTCTGCCGGATTTCTGTGGGCCAACCTGCTCACAGCGCCAAAATCTGCAGGAGCGTTTTCAGGGACGGAGTATTGAGCTGGCTTTTACGTGGGGATTCTCTCATTTAGTTCCAGCTCAGCTAAACACAAAGACCCGGGGAGACAGCCACTCTGGTTAAGGCGGCTTTATTTTCCAAGCCTGGTCCACGCACGAGGCAGAGTGATTTGGATAAACGTCAAAACCACTCTGCCTTGCATTGCTCTAGGTTCAGCAGTTATACAAGTTCCAAAAATCAGTAGCCCTCCCTCAGCTGGACTCGGTCCAATACTTGTAGCTGTCGATTTTACCTTGACCAAAGAATTTTTCTTTAGGCAGCATGGTGACTGTGTGATCAGCTCATGATTTAACCCCATCCTGTTCCCTGGCCATCTGTTGTTTTTCAGGACGTTGCATCTGTTATCTCTTGCCCTTCCCTACTCCCATTTCTCTTACGAAAGAGAAAATGCTGGAAAATCTCAGCAAGTCTGGCAGCATCTGTAGGGAGAGAGAAGAGCTAACGTTTCGAGTCCGATGACTCTTTGTCAAAGCCATTTCTCTTATATCGGATGGTTCTTGCTTGTACCATAGTCTGTCTGAGCACAGGATGCTGAATCTACTGATAAGAATGGCTTATTAAGCTGGCTGTGTTAATGCTGACCACATTATTTCGGTCTGATTCTGTCTGTCTTAGGAACGTGGTCAAGTTAGCTCGCTTAAATCCCATCATACATTCCGGCCACTACTATTAGCAAGAGTTTAAATACTCATTACTGTTTTTTTCTAAGAATACATGTTTAATGGTTAATAATGATTACTCGGTATACTTTCTATGATTAGTCTCAATCCTCAATAAACTAACTTATGTCGAACTATTTTTTTTAAAAAAATTTAGAGCACCCAATTCATTTCTTCCAATTAAGGGGCAATTTAGCGTGGCCAATTCTTGCTACCCTGAACATCTTTGGGTTGTGGAAGTGAAACCCATGCAGACACTGGGAAAATGTGCAAACTCCACACGGACAGTGACCCAGGGTCAGGATTCGAACCCGGGTCCTCAGCGCCGTAGTCCCAGTGCTAACCACTGCATCATGTGCCGCCCCATGAAGAACTATTCTAATGTTATCCTAGCTATCAGGTTTTAAGCGGTCTCATCTCAGGACCCCCCCCTCACATGGGCATCCAAGAATGAAAATATCGGAGGGGTTTTTCATCACAAAGGAAGCGACACCATTGTGGACTCCCATCATCACTGCTGCATTGGCTGCAGAAAAGCATATCACGTTTTTCCAAGGAGTGTTGTTTTCCTTAAGAACACTGTCCAGAAGTTGGAAAATGTTTTTGCCACTTGATCTCTCTGTCGTTGTCGCGTTTCACATAGCACACTGCTCACCCAGTTCACATCTGCCTCAAAGAACCGAACAATGATAGGATAGAGTTGTTCCTCCGCACCAGGGTCAGAACGACCATCGGTTTGTCCAGCGTGAAGCAAACTTCGAAGCAATCGGGCTGTCCGTAAACATAATTTTCACAAATCAGTCAAATGATCGGCAGCAGAAAATGCCACATTGTGCTCAATCAAGAAATGTGTCATCAAAGTTTCTGCTCTTATGACTGAGTAGTCATTTTGTTGCGTGAAAGGTTTGAAGGGTGCTTTCCTGTGCCAAAGCATGATGTTTCTTGGATCACATATGTGCCTGTATGTCATTTGCTCCTCTGTGAGCGATGCCGAAGTCCGATGAGCAGACGTTACTTGGCGCAGTGTATTCCATCCTTTCTCGATTGTACAATAAAGAATCATCTTGATGTGAGGTCCTTGAACGTCTGTTTTCTACATTTAGTACCAGATTACTAAGTCATAGATCATAGAATTTACAGTGCAGAAGGAGACCATTCGGCCCATCGAGCCTTCACCGGCTCTTGGAAAGAGCACCCTACCCAAGCCCACACCTCCACCCTATCCCCATAACCCAGTAACCCCACCCAACACTAAGGGCAATTTTGGACACTAAGGGCAATTTAGCGTGGCCAATCCACCTAACCTGCACATCTTTGGACTGTGGGAGGAAACCGGAGCACCCGAAGGAAACCCACGCAGACACAGGGAGAACGTGCAGACTCTGCACAGATAGTGACCCAAGCCGGGAATCAAACCCGGGACCCTGGAGCTGTGAAGCAATTGTGCTAACCACTGTGCTACCATGCCCCCCACACAATGAATGTGTTTGAGCTGCCGGTTCAGAACGGACTTGTTCTCCAATGCGCGCCAACAACTTTAGCCTTATGATCGGCACAAAGAAAACTAAGGTTTGCTCCAGGAAAGTCCCATCTCAGGCCCACAGTTTCAGTCCATGACCAGAAGTGTCAGCAGTGGATAAGGGCACTCATCTGAGCAGCACATTCTCTCGAGCTGCCCATACTGACGATAAGACATGCAAGAATTGCCAAAGCAAGTCTAACCCTTCAAACATCGGACAGCAAACAAAGGTCTGCCTGCCAAGCTGAAAGTTAGGACCAGAATGAAGGAGTGCACAGATTATGTAGCCCCAATACCCCAGATGTCATACTATAGTTTAAAAGTTTAATTTACTCACCAAAATGACTAGTTGTTTACCTTCATTACTGATACCCAGAATGGAGGAGACTTTAATCAGGATTCTTTCAATAAACTCAGAACAACTGATGTAAGGTAACACAAAACCTATTTTTAACAAGAGGCAAGAACTGGTTACACAATTATTATTTGCAAGTATAACTACCTATCTCTTCTTGAAACCTCCCCAGCATGCACACAAGTAGACTCTGCAGAGACGGGTGGTGAGAAAAGAATTTTACAAGACGGATAAAGTTTGCAGGGTTCAAGGCTGTCGATCTGGAGTTCCTTGGTATGAAGATGGACTCCTATGCCCAGTAGATGTCTGGACATTTTCACCCAACAGAGCTTCAACATGGAGGAATATATTGAGTTGCATCAATTCTTTCTGTCTCAGCTTTGTAGGTTTCCAAACGCCGACAAGTTACAGTGGCTACATGTTGATAACCACCCAGGGCATTTCAGGCAAGGCAGGGGGAAGTCAGTTAAGGTAGCCATCCTGCTCAGCTTATCCACTGAAAAGAAAAGAGGCTAAGGCTGAGATTCTCTGGCCTCCACACAAAATGTTTCTCGGCGACAGGTGATGGCCCGCTGTTGGCCGCTAGCGGGATCTTCTTGTCCCGCTGCTATCAATGGGATTTCCCATTGAACCCACCCCATGCTGCCGGGAAACCCATGGCAGGGTTGCGCTGTCGGCAGGAGTGAATATTCCCGCCCTCGTGAACGGCCGGAGGATCTCGCCCCAAGTTTAAAAACACCAGGTTCAAAACCTAAAGCTCGCCTCCTTCATGTGATTTACATTAGCCTTTACCATGTTTCAGTTTCTCCCCCTTCAATTAAAATGATTGCAGTTTAAAACAGCTCTTCTCCTTCAAGTAAAAGGCCTGTCAGGTGATTTATTTGAAAAGGCACTTCTGCTCCCAGTCCAAAGGTGAACTTCTGGCCTTGTTGTTCAATAAAAATATCCCAAGTGTCCAAATGATGCAACGCCCTTCCAAATCTTGAAAGAAAAGTCTAGTTCATAAAGATATGGTTTTCCCAACAGCGTGTACAAAGCAGTGCTTGCAAGACTTGGACGGTGTATCAGTGTCATGCCAAGAAGCTTAACCACTTGCACTTGAGCTGTTTTGTGAAGTATCTGAAGATCAGATATAGCAGGACAAAATACCAGACACTGAAATGTTCGCCCGAGCTGGCATGCCAAGCAGGCACATCGTCAGACATATGCAGATATCTTGGACCATTGTAGGGCAGGAGGAATTACAGAGATAGGGAGGGGCAAGGCCATGGAGTGATTTGAAAGTGAGGATGATAATTTTATTTCAAGAAAACAAAAATCAAGAAATTGCCTAACCAGAGCCAATACAGACCACTGAGCACAGAGGTGACAAGCAGAAAAAACAAGAAAACACAACCTGACAGAGTTGAGGAGTAGTACCAATTACCGCAAGCCTCTTGGCATACTTCTACAAGTCGGACAATGGCACAGTGGTCAGCACTCTCACCTCCGAGCCATACGATCGTGGGTTCGAGTCCCACTCCAGAGACAGGAGTGCAAAAATCGAGGCCGTGCCTCCAACGCACTACTGAGGGAGTGCTGCACCAAATGGAGTTGCTGTTCACTGGATGAGATGTTAAACTGGGATGGGTCTAAAAGATGCCGTGGCGCTACATCAAAGAGGTGCAGGGAAGCGCTCCCTCAACCAATGCCACCGGAAACAGATCGTCCGGCCATTAACACATTGCTGCTGGTGAGAGCCGGCGTATTTCCGCGCATGCGCCGAACGGCCGGCGTATTTCCGCGAATGCGCCGAACAGCCGGTGTGTTTCCGAGCGCAGGGGTTCCCTTCTCCACGCCGCCGCCGGGCAAAATGGCGGAGCCTTACAGGAGCCCGGTGCGGAGTAAAGTAGGCCCCCACGGAACCTGCCCGCCCGTCGATTGGTAGGCCCTGATCGCGGGCCAGGCCACCGTGGGGGTCCCCCCCCCCCCCGGGGTCGGATCCCCCAGCCCCCCCCCCCCAGGACAGCCCCCGCACACTTACCTTCCAGGTCCCGCCGTGTAGGAGGCGAGTAATCCATGCCAGCGGGACTCGGCCAAACGCGTCGGCCACTCGGCCCATCGGGGCTGGGAGATTCGCCGGGGGGGACCGCTGTCAACGGCTCCCGACCGGCACGGCGGGAAACCCGCAGGCGCCCGAAAAACGGCGGCGGAGAATAGGAAAGCCGACGTCGAGGTGGGATTTGTGCCTCACCCCGGGGATTCTCCAACCCGGCAGAGGGTCGGACAATCCCAGTCCATATGTTTCCAGGGCAGACAAATTGAATAGATTTGAACTCACTTAAACTGAATTTAAGGGGATAATTTGAAGCAATTGCAGCATCATTTTGGGAAAGAGAACCACATGAGACAGGCAAATACCACTTCTATTTCCTACTATTTGCATTATTATTATTATTGGATTGGATTGGATTATATTTGTATACTGTCACGTGGTAAGTATCCTTCTGCGAGCAGCTCAAACAGATAATTTAGTACATGGAAAGAAAATAAAAAGAAAATACATAATAAGGCAACACAAGGTCCACAATGTTTTAGAGGAAGGCACAGAAGGGTGGGTGAGTAAATTTGCATATGATACTAAAGTCGGTGGTGTTGTCGATAGTGTGGAAGGATGTAGCAGGTTACAGAGGGATATAGATAAGCTGCAGAGCTGGGCTCAGA